>NW_027412624.1:0-231719 GCF_025532065.1 Leptinotarsa decemlineata
GGTCTGAATGCCAAAATCAAGTTGGGTATCGTATGTGGGACCTCTATGAACTACCATCATTACGTGGGATTTCTTCAGACATATGGGCCATCCAAAACAACTAACGCATGGAAACTCCTCGTTTTGTCATCATCGCATTCCAAGGTACTACCACATCTGAAGATAGAACACAGGATATTACAAAATTCACAACTGCTGATATCAATAGTATTCGAGTATACTTGAATTCTGAAGTTTATCCATATGAGCGTTGGAATTTGAATTTCGATTAAAAACTTGATGCTCCTGCTTAATTATGCTTTTGAGAGTTTCCAGCGAAGTTATTATGATAAAGATATGAGTGAACCTCTGATGGACATTGGACAATTTAGAGAGAATCCACTATTCGTCATCGATTGTTCTCATCAACCGAATGCAACAAAATCATCAACTATTGATATAAAGATTGAGTTTGAGACGGGGAAGACCAAGTTTCCAGACAACACTAAAGTATATGCATTAATTTTGCATGATACAGTTTTAACATACAATGCATTGGATGGTTCAGTTCATAGCAGATATTGACACTTTTTTTTTACTCTATCATGTACTGTTTTATGATCTTTTTTATTTGTAACTGACTTATATCATGTATTGTATTTTTATCATATTTATGGTTTTGTAATCATTTTCTATTGTATTTCATGAGATTTAAATAAATAAAACATGAAAATAATACAAAGTTTTTTATTTGACATTATTTATGATTAACAGGAACATACAGACTATCTAAAATAACTTCTTCCTCATAATCATCATTTTCGCGACCATCTTCAATTTCCTCTCGATTTTCATCATTCAATTCAAAGTGATGAATAATCCATTCTGGCAAGTATGGTTGGAGGCTATACAGGAATCTTCTTAGGTTCAGTTCAATCATAACCTCACAAAGTTGTCACAATTCCAATTCATTATCCAAAAATTTGTTACAAACTTCTGCACCACTCCAATAGTTCTCAGCATCACGAAGGCATAATTCGATTTGTTTTTCATCATAGCATACACTCATATCATAATTGCTTGCATGTTCGGCTCCATCACCCAACACCTTCAATTTAGACGACAAATATTGAAACGATGATTTGAGATCTACAACATCGACCCAATCTTGACTTGCGTACTGCATCCACATCTTTAAATGGTGGAACTGAAATCGAATAAAAAAAAAAACAATAAGCAACCTCCAATTTTTCAGTGATATAATACTCACATTCCCATTTTACTTGTAGTTACAAAGTGAGTGTATTCAACTAAGTTAGTAATGTTTATATTTCCATATAATTATTATCATCTGATATATGAATATTATAAAACAATAAGAAATTCATTATAATTACTATTATTATTCAATCATATTGAATTTGACTAGAGTTAGCGTTTTCACACCAAAAAACTTCGTAAGCTATGACCTAAAGAAATTCACTATAAATTATTACTATTATTATTCAATCATATTGAATTTGACTAGAGATCGCGCGTTTTCATGCCAGCAAAACTTTGTTGGCTCTGTCCTAAATACATCATCGTATATTTACCACCTGATGAGTTGATACAAGATATATCGTCATCACTGAATTGCAACGAAATACGTTTTGGTAGCCATGTTTTAAATAATTTATCATTGCTCACATTTTGCAAAGTTAATAAAATTGATTTACCAAATCGTGTAGAATATGTTGACATATTTTTAATTATGAACACTTCATCAATTGGCAATGATGATAAGGCCTTTTGCTCTAGTATTTCAACCTCCTGTACAATCAAATTATTAATTTTATTCAAGTCTACTTTTGAAAATATATATGAAAATATAAACAATTTCCAAAAGACAAATACACTCACCGTCTTCCTTCTATTACGAACTGAATAACACTCTACCAATTGCTAACTGCTGCAGATATATTCGTCTACTGATTTCATAGTGTGCCAGGCATTTCTTTTATATTAAACAGTGCGAGTCACCCCCACCATGAAACCGTGAAAGGTTCCACATTGCTAGTTGCTATCCACTAGAGATGCCTGACGTCACAGCCAAGCCCATCTCCCAACTTGATGCGATAACAGTTGCCGGTACGAGCAAGCAGTGGTCGTTGCGGTCTCGGAGAGGGTAGACGTTAGGCAGACGGTTTCGGCTGCCGTGGCGTCACTCCATTACTAACTTGGTGCCCTCACACCGATGGAGCATTTATTACTTGGAGGATCTTCGAAGTATGCAGACGTATGTTTGTACATAGACAAACAAGCACATGATGAAACCCTGTACCGTGCATTCTCTTACACACACACACACACACACACACACACACACACACACACAAAATCTCATATGAAAAAAAAATCTGAACGATCCATGCACCAGACACTTCAAGGTCACAACGCCTTGACTTCACTGCACAACAAAAAAAGCAAATAACACGTCATATTGGTGGGGGGAGGATTAGAACCGGGAAAAAAATTCTGAACGATCCATACACCACACCCTTCAAGGTCACATCACCTTGACTTCACCAAACAACAACCAATAAAAAAAGCAATTAATACGTCATAGTGGTGGGGAGAGCTGAGAATCAGCTGTAAACAACTACTCAATACCATTAATCAATCCTCTTTTGATTCGTTTGGGATTTGTGATTATTTCTTGCAATTTGGATTCAGTCTTGTCTTTTGTCAAAGTCAAAATTTTGATGTAATTTTCTGTTTCAGTTGAGGAAAATATTGTTTTTGTTTATACTGAGTGCTTCTAAAGTTTGTCCGTATTGGTCGTTCAGTTTTTGGATTTCAGTTATGAATGGATTCAGGTCATAGTAGTGTATCAGTGTGTGTGAGTATTGTTGAATTTTGGCAGTGCCCAATTTTAAAGGTATCATACCAGGATTGTTTGCCAGGTTTTTCAATGTTATTCTATCCTGAAGTCCGAATACAAAAGTTATTCTGAAATGAAATGAACTATTTATTAAAATCATAGCACTTCTTTCTTGGTCTTTTCAAATTGTCCATGTGTACTTTTTCATGATTTTCTGTGGAAACTGTCTTCATAGATTCGTCTACTTTTGTGATAGTGGTCGGTTTTTCAATTTGTTAGCGTGTTTTTGTCTCAAGTGTTTTTTCACGTACGTTTTAGAATTAGGTTTGAACATTTCTGGATTATCGCGCGTTTCATTAGATTTTGAAATAACCTTTTCTTTTTGATTCATTATTTTTCTGTTTATTTCCGCGTAAAGTATTTAGTTTTTTCTCGGTGGTCATTTGTATAGTCATTGAGAAGAATATTGTCTATGTCGATATCGAATGGATTTTAATTGGTTATATGTCCATTAACTATATCGATGGGTTTTAATTTTGTTGCAGAATGTATTGAGTGATTGTATGCAAGTATAGCGTAAACCATTTTCGTTTGAGGCGGTGTTTTTAAGAAATCCTCTAGTATTGAGAAGTCTAATGTGTTCAATGAGAGTGAAGTCTTTCAATTTGTCCGTTTGATTGGGGATGATTGGGTGAGCAGAAATGTACATTTACTTTGTGCAGTTTGAGAAGTTCTTCAATAAAGGTATTTTTAAATTCAGATCCGTTGTCAACTATAATTTGGATAGGTACGTCATGATGTGAAAAAAATATCAAAAGTTTGTCAGCTATATCGGTAACCGACAAAAGGGCAAATGATATGCTTGCGCGTTTTTCGAAAAACTGTCTATAATAGTAAGAAATTTATTTTTTTCTAAAGTATAAACGTCAATGTGGATAATTTCGAATGGTTTGGTGGTTGTCGGGGTTATATTAATTTTTGTTTTGATAGGATGTCTTTCGTATTTACTTCTTTGACAGATTTCACACTCGTTAATAAAGGTTTGGATAGAGTCTTTCATATTGGCTAATAATAAAGGTTTTGAGTTTTTGTTCGGTCTCGTCAATGCCTCTATGATTACGTTTTCCTTCGTGATATGCTTGTATCAGTTCTGAAGCTTCTTTTTTATCTGTGACATCGATTAGTTTGAATTTACATCTTTTAAATTTTAATGAAGGCCATTTGAAATTTTGTCTAATTACTTCACAAAATCGTTCATAATTATCTGAATTTTCAAAGTAAAGATAATAAGGTATGTTAGGTGCGATATATTCTTTTACAAAATCGATTACGTCTCTTTCAAAGTTATTTAAAGAAAGCTGAACAGTCATTCTCTGTTTCTTCTCAAATAAGATCGTTATTTTTGGTTTAGATGGTGTATGGAGAACAGATTGGAAAATAATTTGGTTTTGACCAAAATTTAATGGGGATTCTGAAATGGGTATTTCAACAATTGGATTTTCCTCGGTATTAGTGTGTACGGTAATGTCATCAATTTCTTCAATTGGGTTTAGTTCATGTTTTTCAGGAGTTTGAATAGATTCTGTGTCGGCATTAACTATCATAGAAACATTATCTTGAAGAGGTTTACCTATTTCTAATATATCCGAAGATGGTTGGTAGTCTGGGGTATTTAAGTTGGGGTTGACACTATTTTGGTTATCAAAAGTAATAGAGGGGCCGGCTAGACGTTCGGACTCTTCGATTATCTCGTCTAGTTCTTCCCAAAAGTCTTTGACTCTTTTGTGTCTAGTTCAATGCGTGAAAGTGCATCAGCATTCGTATTGGATGACCCTTTTTTATAAATTATATTATATTGATATTCTTCAAGTTTAATTCGCCATCTTAGCAATTTAGAACTCTGGTCTTTCGTTGAAAATAGCCATTGGAGTGGTTTATGATCCGTGACTATATTGAATTTCCTGCCAAAAAGGTAGGGACGAAAATATTTGGTTGCCCAAACAATAGCCAATAGTTCTTTTTCTATTGTGCTGTAATTTGATTCAGAGTCGTTTAGAGCATTCGCTACTGGAAGGTCTTTTCCAATAGGTCCTTGGCTCAAGACCGCACCCAAAGCTACGTTTGAGGCGTCCGTTGTTAAATTGAACGGTTTAGTAAAATCTGGATACTGAAGGATTGGTTCGTTAATTAGTAAATTTTTACAAGTTTCGAAACACGATAGAAATTCTTCGTCGTGGATGATCTGTGCACCCTTCTTCAAGCATTTGGTAAGTGGTTTCGTTAATTTTGCGAAGTTATTAATGAATCGTCTATAATATCCTAACAGTTCTAAAAATCCTTTAATTTGTTTAGTTGTTTTTGGAATGGGAAAGTTCTTTAATGATTTAATTTTATTCGGATTTGGTTTGACACCGTTCGGAGTAACAATATGCCCAAGATAAGCCACTTCTTTTCGTAAAAATTCTGACTTATCGAGTTGGATTTTGAAGTTTGACTCTCTGAGTCTTTGAAAAACTGCTCTTAGCCTTTCGATATGCTTTTGGAGAGACGTGGAAAAGATGATTATGTCATCTAAATAAACTAAGCATTTTTCGTTTTGAATACCTCTAAGGATATTCTCTATCACTCGTTCAAAAGTCGCGGGAGCATTCTTGAGACCAAATGGCATCCTGAGGAACTCGTAATGCCCATATTCGGTATTGAATGCTGTTTTTTCGATGTCTTCCTCACACATTTCAATTTAATGGAATCCGCTGGCAAGGTCTAAAGTCGAAAAATATTGGCATCTACCTAGTTTATCTAGTAAAACGGTTATATTCGGCAAGGGATACTTATCATCAATTGTTTTCTCATTAAGCTTCCGGTAATCTACAACAACTCGCCATTTTTGTTTACCGGAGGCATCCATTTTCTTGGGACGACCCAAATTGAGGGACGACCAAGGTGAACTACTAGGCCTTATAATTTTTTGATCTAACATTTTTGAATTTGTGTTTGGACTTCTTTTTTGTGAATGAATGGATATCTGTATGTCTTTGTATATAAACGGGTATTTCGTCAGTTGTCTTTATACGATGTTTAGTTTTATTTGTAAAAGTGAGCGGTTCATCCTCATGGTAAAAAATATCGGAAAGCTCTAAACATAATTTTTCTATCATTGATTTTTCTTCGACATTCAAATGGACATGCATGTTCTATCAAATTTTTCAACGACAATAGGTTCAGAGAAATCTAATGTAATCTGATCCGTACTGTTATTTAATATAGTTGTAGTCCGTTTCTCGCGATCGACAAACTCTCTGGAATTTCGCAGTTGTGTATCTTTTGATAAGGAATTATAATTTCACCGTCGCGTACAGATGTTTTTATCTTAATTACTTGTTCGTTTCGGGAAGTATGGTAACGAGGTTCAAATCATTTTTTATTTTATGATAATGCAATTTGATTTGTGAATGAGGTGTTGTCAAAAATCCTTTGCTCAAGTTAACATTTGCTTGGAGTAGTTTCAAATTATCAATACCTATCAATCCATGAAATGTATTATGAAATTTGAATAAATAAAATTTCAGATTTCCAGAAACATTAAATACTTTTGAAATGGGAATGAAAGCACTATGTTTGTGACAAGATTTTTAAAATACGGTTGACACTATGAAAGGATCATTTTGGATTCTATCGGGGTATAGATTATAAGCTAGATTTGGATCAATAAAAGATTTAGTCGAACCTGTATCGACCAAAAATTTCAAATTATATTCAGGTAGAATTATATAGGGTAATTCACTAGAATTACTTGAATTTAAAGATATTATCACTGGTTCTACGTTTGATTGATGTCTTGGTCTATCAATTGAAAATTTTCATCGGGATTACATTCAGTATTTTCATACTGGCTCTGATTTTCAACTTCAGAATCTTGTGAATAATATTCGACATCATTCGTTTCTGTATTGAAAAGTTCTTCTGAGATAAAGTTTCTTTGTTGAGGTCTACTAGGAAATGAGGGACCTGGGTTGATTTCTGTTGAACGTTTGCCTTGTTGAAACACTCATAGGTATTTGACTGGTAAGATTCCGATTGGGATTGGGCTTGAAAACGTTCTGGTTATTAGTAGGTTGTTTGAAAACTTGAGAATTTCGGAAAAATTTTTGTTGTGGAACATTAGTTCTTGTTGAATATTTATAGGCTGTGAAGGGAAATTGTTTTGTGGATGGAATTGATTATTTGAAGATCTATTTTGATTAAACGATTGACGATTTTGGAATTGATCGTTTCTTGTATTAGCATTAAAAGAAGTTCTTGGAAAATGAGACTGATTTGAATTTTGATTAGAATTTGATCTTATTTGGCTACTATTTTGTCTCACAGAAACTCTGTTTGATTGGTTTTGATTGGTTGTTTGATATTTTCTTCTTGAATGATGAATTGCAAAGTTTCATTCAAATCAATAGGTCTCATACAACGAATTGTGGTTCCTAAAGGTTCTTTCAATCCAGATAAAAACGTTTTTAAAGCTAATGAATTATATAATTTGCGTTTTAAAACTTTCGAATTTTCGTCTGCTTCATGAGAATCAATATAGCAACAAATCAGATTGAGAATTTGCAAAATTCGATCAAAAAATTGTTGAGGTTTTTCAGCCGAGTATTGTTTCATCATAACCATGTCTCTATTCAAACAGGCTTCATCGCGTTGATCCGCAAAATTCCTACACAGTGTGTCTTTTAAAATATTCCAAGTTGTGACATTTTGAATATTAACTACTAATTTATCATTTCCTGTTAGTTTACTAATCAAACTATTCAATAGATATGTATTTTGGAAAGAGTTTGGATTTTCGCCATCATAAAAATGAGTAATCAAGCTATCACAAGTGCTCAAATATCTATTAAGTTCATTTGGGTTCCATCGAATTGTGGAACACAATTTAAATATTCGGGTTTGAAAACATTTGCCATTTCTAAAGAGTTTGAAAATATTCAATTCTGGGTTTTGATTATAATATGTATTATTACTATTGATTGGAATTGATTGAGAAATTAAATTAGTTCGATTTGAAAAGGGGTTTACAAAAACTCGATTGGTTCTTGGATTTGGGTTAGAAATAGAATTGTCTGAGTCAGCTAAAGACAATGATTGAAAAATATTTTCAAGCGACATAAAATCAGAGTACTCACAATAAAAGCAAGATTTTGGCCATCGCTTTCTTAACCACTTTAAGGAGTCTGCCCTGGTTCAGCGATTTTGTTTTCACCAAGTGTTTCTTCCTTGCAGAAGGGGACGATGAAGTTCCTCTTCTCGAAAACAGCTTCGGTACAGAGTTTTCTGCAGGTCTTCGATTGACTGGGTTTCCTGAAGTTCTAGGAGCCGCTTTGCTTTCAACACCAACTTGTTCTGTTCACAAAGGTTCGATTGCCAATTAATCGTTGAAACGAAAATCACTCGTACGATACGCGTAATTCTGACAATCCTACTGTCGACTGCGCCAATTAACTATCGACGGCACTAAACTTGCTTTTTAAAAATACTTTCATTGTTACAAACTTGAAAATGAAAAATTACAGAAATACAAATTATACGTGTTGTTGGTTTGAGGAATGAAATCTGACTGACTCTGGATGCAAAGCTTCGAAGATGTGCGCTCCTGTGAGAACTGTTTTGTCAGCATCTGGAACAGGGTGGTGGTACTGCTAGATCAGCGGGATTGTCCTAGGTGGTGAGATAATTCATGTCGCTAACCAAGTTAGCATCATCAAGAAATGAGTTAAACATCATTAGGAGATTATCAAAACCTGCAATTTTAGATATCTCTTGATGATATTGACTTGATTAGCGAGACACACGTCGAGACAAGTGCTCTAGTTTTGGTTGCTGTGTACTTTGCGAATCAAAATATTTTTTGTAATATGAAGTGTACATTTTTTATTTACATGAATAAACTTTTAGAATAACTGATTTCCATTCAATAATAACACGTTTTTTATTTTTATTTTTACAAGATTTTATTTAGTTTCACCTATATCGGTATCTGACTGTGTGTCTAACCAAATTTAGATTCCCATCTGTTTCCTAAATTGAGATATGGAACACCACGCCACTGTTGCAGGACCCTGTATACATATATATATATATATATATATTATATATATATATATATATATATATATATATGTATACAGGGTCCTGCAACATATATATATATATATATATTATATATTTTATATATATATATATATATATATATATATATATATATATATATTTATATATATATATATATACTTGGCTGCACGCCAGCGAAACACGTGTCCGCGGTTTGCCCCCCCTTTTTGGAGTGTTATATCCATTAATTGTTTATTTTTTGATTTGTATATATATATATATATATATATATATACAGGGTGTCCCTGGACTTCCTCTTTTCCTCTCGGGAATGTATAGATGGGGTCAAAAAATCACCAGTACTTCATATAACTTTTTTTCCTAAAATCCAAGTAACGGGCCCTCGAAGTTACAAAATGAAAAATGTTTTTTCTTTGATAACTTTTCAAGTGAATATTCAAAATCATCCAAATTTTGGTAATTGACTAAACAAATGAATTCCTTCGATGAGCTTTCATGCAGGAGTCAGTTGTTTTGCTACAAAGTCAGGAACGGACTACCCCCGCTGGTCCACACCACAAAACTTTGAAATGACAGATATTTTTCAATATTTTTCAACAAATTAAGGTTACTTGGACAATTTTATGAATAAAAGTACTCGTGTGGAAAGTCGATCGGAGCAACGAGTCTTGATAAAAATGTAGTTTCACTCGACGACATCAAACCCGCTCGTCCACCATTATTTGAAATGAATAATTATCAAAGCAGAAATAATAATGATAACGTTAATTCAACAACATTTATCCTGAGATGTCTACCATTATTCGAAAATATTAGTTTTTAAGGAAAATGGAAATGATAGGTAAAATGTTCGTAAAATGTTCGTTTAACTAACGAAACTCAAGAGCCTCAAGAGCAAACAGAAATGAAAAATCCGCTACAGAAACTGCTCGATATGACCACCTTCTCTCTCTATATATTTTCTTAGTCTTAGTCTTAGTCCATAAACAAAATGAAATTAGAGATAATATCACATACACGGATCAAATACCCGGAAAAACCAGTTCAGCATATTCCTATCCGTGAAAACTTCAGATTTCATATTCAATACCTTAACGGGGAGATGAGGTCAACTAAGAAGAAGAAGAACGCAGGTAAAACTCAACAACGTTTAAATAGTAGGTAGTAGAGGGTTTATGGACTAATCTATTTCTGAACACATAACGAATACCATTTTACCATTATAGTAAGAAGTGAGTTGAGCATGGTCAACAAATTTCTGAACACGTAACAGCACACCTTGATAATGACAAATGAGATTTTGTCGAAACGTCGGTGAAATTAGAGATAATATCACATACACGGATCAAATACCCGGAAAAACCAGTTCAGCATATTCCTATCCGTGAAAACTTCAGATTTCATATTCAATACCTTAACGGGGAGATGAGGTCAACTAAGAAGAAGAAGAACGCAGGTAAAACTCAACAACGTTTAAATAGTAGGTAGTAGAGGGTTTATGGACTAATCTATTTCTGAACACATAACGAATACCATTTTACCATTATAGTAAGAAGTGACTTGAGCAAGGTCAACAAATTTCTGAACACGTAACAGCACACCTTGATAATGACAAATGAGATTTTGTCGAAACGTCGGTGAAATTAGAGATAATATCACATACACGGATCAAATACCCGGAAAAACCAGTTCAGCATATTCCTATCCGTGAAAACTTCAGATTTCATATTCAATACCTTAACGGGGAGATGAGGTCAACTAAGAAGAAGAAGAACGCAGGTAAAACTCAACAACGTTTAAATAGTAGGTAGTACAGGGTTTATGGACTAATCTATTTCTGAACACATAACGAATACCATTTTACCATTATAGTAAGAAGTGAGTTGAGCAAGGTCAACAAATTTCTGAACACGTAACAGCACACCTTGATAATGACAAATGAGATTTTGTCGAAACGTCGGTGAAATTAGAGATAATATCACATACACGGATCAAATACCCGGAAAAACCAGTTCAGCATATTCCTATCCGTGAAAACTTCAGATTTCATATTCAATACCTTAACGGGGAGATGAGGTCAACTCATATGGTAGTGTTCCTGCACACTACCATATATTGCAGGAACAACAGATAAAATCAGCAGAATTCTTCACCGACATAACATATCAACTTCGTTCGTACCAGAACGAACAATAAGGTCCATGCTTCGTAATCCCAAGGATCAGATACCACTGGAATCACAAGGAGTGTATGAAGTACCATGCCATGATTGTGACAGGACTTACATCGGCCAGACCAACAGACGAATCAACATTCGCAAAGATGAACACAAACTAGCAGTGAAGGGAAAAGTCACCACGTCTTCTCTCTTCCAACACGTACTTCAAACAGGACATAACATCAATTTCGACAACACAAAAATGCTAGCAAGCAACGAAAACTTTTACTCACGAACAATCAGAGAGGCAATCGAAATTGAAAAACGACCTAATAATATGAACAAGAGGGATGATGCGCAAAGATTACCATCAACATGGAGATCCGTTTTATCACTTCGCACAAGCAATCAGAGGCAAAACTCGGTACATAACAATACAGGTACAATAACAGAGACAGGAGAGGCAGCTCAGGTAATAAGACCAAAACAGGTAGTCGAACAAACACAGGTAGTGGCAGCAACGCAGGTAAAGGGAAACATCCATCCCTATAAATTGAGACACAGAGTTCGAAGTAATCAGTCTAGTTGAAAAAACCAGACATCACCAGAAGATGGCAAATGAGACTTTGCCGAAACGTTGTGAAAAATATATATATATATATATATATATATATATATATATATATATATATATAATATCATGATGTAGATAAATGATTTTTAATTGATTTGAGTTTTGTAAAATATAAATTTTTTTATTTTTATCATTATTGTTATTAATTTTTATGAAAATTTCAATCGGCTAGACTCTACGTTGAGTTTAAATCCTATACCTCAGTGTATAGAGATTTTCCTCAACCTCTCAGGTGGATTCAGGCAAAAACACAACAATTACTTACCACTCTTTGATTTTGCTAGTAGATTTCACCTGTGGAAAAATTTTGAAAAAGACACAATTGTTGTCAGGAAATATAGAACAGTTTTAATTGTAAAAGTAAAAATATGTTTGATCCAAAAATATATAAATTTGCCAATTGCCGAAAGAGAAATTCCTTAATTCTAAAAAAGTCCTAAATCTACACCGAACAACGAACCATTCAATATAGAAACACCGAACAAATGTGGTAATTGTCAGTTTATGAATTGCAGGTCACTGTAATTCGCCAGAGTCCAATTTCTGGATTTTATTTCAAGTACTTGTTATTGTCTTATTCAGTTCGTAGTTTTTTTCATTAATATATGCATATATTGTTTATAAATCGTTTAAATAAATACCTTACTTTCCTCCAACGCTGGTGTGTGTATGGTGTGATATTTCTGTGTAGCTGGAACTCGTGGATTTCTTACTCGACTTGGTTGGACAGGTAGGTTTTTTCACTGACTTTATTATTTCTAATCAGTATTCATTATTATTCAGTTTAATTCTCAATTCATGTACTTTATATAATTCAAATTTTACGGAGAGACAATTTTAACGTGGCGTCACTTTCGTTACCTCAAGATTTATGTGAAGTTATCCACGCTTTTCTAGCCACGCTTTTTGACGTGTAACCATCGACATTGGGATAGAGGAGAATATCCGTCCACTGTTGCCAAGTTTCACATAATTCCTAGCCACGCTTTTGTATACCCCAGATTGTAACATATTATGGAAAAACTAGTTTGAGTAGATTTTAAGGGTTCCCTAAATGTAATAGAAACGAAACATTTCTAATTTATCAATATCTGTTATTTTCATGAAAAAATTTTGCAGAATATTTAAGAGTGGAAAAAATTAAAACTGATATTTTTGACATATTTTTTCTTATATCTCCGTTAATAATAGACGATCGTTAAAGAATTTTTCACTGAAATATAGAAAATAATTGATAGATAACAATTACAACATCAAATCAATTTGCAGTGCCGTCGGGAGGGTGGAAAAAATTTAAACCTGATTTTTTAAAATATTTTTTCTTATATCTCCGTTAATAGTGGATGATCGTTGATGAATTTTACACTGAAATATAGCACATTATTCATAGATATCATGTACAAGAATAAATCAATTTACAGTGCCGTCGGGGAGGGTGGAAAATAATCTGTCATTTTCCAAAAAATTTTTGGTAAATCTCTGTCAATAATCGATGTGCGTTCACGAAATTTTCTCTGAAATGTCGAGAAATACCCTATAAAGATATTCCAAGACTCAAATGGATTTGAAGTGCTGTAGGAAAATGTATGAGGAAAATAATATGTCATTTTCCAATAATTTTTTGAAATATCTCTGTTAATAAGCTTTGTGCGTTCACGAAATTTTCACTAAAATGTCGATGAATACTCTACAATGATATTTCAAGACTCAAATGGATTTGAAGTGCCGTAGAGATATGTCTGAGAAAAATAATATGTCATTTTCCACTAATTTTTTGAAATATCTCTGTTAATAAGCTTTGTGCGTTCACGAAATTTTCAATGAAATGTCGAGAACTACTCTATAAAGATATTCCAAGACTCAAATGGATTTGAAGTGCTGTAGGAAAATGTATGAGGAAAATAATATGGGTGGTACCCCTACTCAGCCGCTAATTTTTAATGTTGCTGTTGCCCAACAAGAACCACGAGGAGGTGTAGGGGTATCTCTTGTCAAAGGATGTGGAAAGGTAGGATCGGGATTCAAAAATAATAGAACATTGTGTCGATTGTGAGGAAACATGATTAAATAAAAAAATGGATAATGTTGGAAGGGATAGAAAATAGCAATGAAAACTATCCACCTTCAACAATTTGGATAAAAAAGTATTTGTCTTATAGTGAAACTGTATAGTTAAAGTATAGTAAAGGAACAATTATAATAAAAAATCTAAGGAATTTGAACTCATTCTTCACAGATATTGACATTTCCATTCTATATAATTACAAATGGATAGTGAATGTGAGAAGGCGAAAGACCAAAATGTGTTCATACAAAAATGAGTCCTCTCAGTCTTCTTTTGACGTAGTTCTGTAAAAATCTGTTCATCAAATTCATTTAGGTTGGATAGTTTCCAATGTAACACAACAGTCATAAATTTCTGAAAAAAAATAACATATATGTTCAAAATGGTTAAATAAATGATGATATAAATAAGTAACACAGTATTCAACATGAATAAAACTGAAATAACATTTCGTCTAAAACAAAACCTAAAAAAACATTCTACAAAACAACAACACAAATAAAATATTCAACATGAAAAAAAAAATAACGTTTCTGTTAAAATAAACAAATAAATATATAATTTCAGATATCATTTTGATTCTGTCAATATTTGGAACACAATGGGCATATATCGAATGTGTATTGAAACGAGTTCAAATTAGTTTCAGAAAAGACATTTCACATGACTGATCCTGTGACAGCTACTACATTTTACGTTACGTGATGACCCATTAATTTCAATTCCGCAGAACAAACATTTTCGAGACATATCAGAAGAACTAATTATAATGTTTTTCAATCCTTGTCTATAATTCATTATATCAATATTATTACTCAAACTTTCCCTATTTACAATTTTATTGAAGAAATATATTGTGACTTGTACTCTTGAATTGATTCATAAAACAAAAATTCTTGCATTTAATATCGACAATTGCTAAACAGAAATGATGCAAGTGAGATTGGTCTTTAGTGTCTGAGAAATTTTGAAGTATAGGAAATACTATAAGGTCTTTTTCAAATGAGAAATTAACAAGTGAAGGGTGATTCTCGCCCTGACCATATAAAAAAAATTCTTGTAGAAAGCATACATGTAACGATTCGAAAGTTTGCTGCTGTATTGAATATATTTAGACATATATCTACGATAAAATTTGTCAACCAAAGCTTTCCGGATAATATATTAAAGTCTTCATTACAAATTTCAGTTACATCACACCTAAATTTTGAAAAATATGAAATGTAGTATCTTTTTCCAATATCTCCATAATATTCCGGATCGGATACTAAACCATTTGGTAAAATTGATAAATCCCTTTCTGGTCTCCATTTTATAAAGCTAGGAGTAGGTGTTGCATTTGAAATACTAGGTAACATTATGAAATAAAAAAATCTACGTAATTTTGAAAACATCCGGCTCCAACAAATTTTATCCCTAAAAACGCGCATTAATTCAATTCCCTTAAATGTCCGAATTATAAAATCGCACCAATCTCTATCTGTGATTTCCAGAAGACTTTGAACTTGATAATAATAAATGTGATTTTTAGAAATGTTGTCAGTTTGTTTATCATAATATTTAATCAGTCCCTCAGAACATGCTTCATTTGGAATCAGAGTTCTACAGTATGGACAATTAACTTCAATTAGGCCATCATTCGAAACTAATCCATCAGGTGATCCAGCAATAAATTGGTACATTTTGTGAATTTTTAAATCAGACTTGTTGCATTTCCTATTAGTTAATAGTTCATATTGGGCAATACCTTTTTTCTCATTGTTTATACCATGTTTTATTGAAAAAGAATTGATATCAGTCGTATTCAAAATTCGATTTAAAATTGTAATCAAACTATTGTCACTTTTGCTGTTGAATATACTTCCAAAATTTGATGCAGTTACGCGTTTGCGTCTTTCCTGAAACAAAATATGGGAGAGTCTTTGATCTCTGGTCTCTACATCAATCTGATCTAACTGCTCGTTAGATTTTTTGATATTTTGATTGAAAAATGAATTACAAATGCTGTATAGTGAAAAGTAATTGATGTTCGGAGTATCTTCAAGATTTTCACTGATTTTCGTTGATAAATTGAAAAATTGATTATCTGCAGTTGAAGGTTCACAAAATTTACAAAAAAATTACCGCTCAAACTCGTATCTAAGTCATCAATACACATTAGATGTACCCACCCGTTGCATGTATCACATTGTACCCAATCAGCTTCAAATTCTAATTTACCTAGTTTACAATAAATACATAAATTTGGATCAGTGCCTTTAGGTAACTGAAATGATTGGGAAGTTTTCAGTGCATGTTTAAGTGATGTTCCCAAAAAATTGTTATGTAGAACCTTTTCTTTCTTTTTCCATATTTCTTGTGAAGCAAGACCGTCATCACGTATCTCAACTAGATCATGTCTACAACATTTTGTTTTGGGGATTTTCAACTTTATTTCTTTAAGTATGAATAAAATATATTTTCTAAGCTTCCTAACTATCCGACTACTCCTTTGGCGCATAATTCCTTTTGCAAGTATATTTTTAACTAAATCAAACCATCGTTCTACTGGAGCATTACTCAGCCTTTCTTTATTCATCAACAGAATGCCACTCCATAGGGGAACAAATGGCATATAGTGTTTAAAAAAAAATTAAAAAACTCCTGATGTTTTTATTCATTTTTAGAAAAGTTATCATCAGAACCCACGGTGCAAGTAAGACAAAGTTGTTTGAAAAATTGGCAATTATTAGTTGACTCAAAGTTTCCTAGGCTATCTTTATCAAAGTCAAAAACAAAATGATCTTTATTCAGTTCTTCAGTGAAATTATCCAAAGAACAAGAAATTTTCAATAAATTCTGAAAAGCATTTTTAAAATTGCAGTTTTAGTATCAGAGTTGGTTACAATATAAATATTTCTGAACCATGCACAAAAATTTTTCCAATCATTGATATTATATGATGAGGCTAAAATTTCTTTCATGTGACGTTCAACTACATTATCTTGATAATAATTATCAACATCTCGGGCCATCAATTTAAACATGTGAAAACAGCATATGTGCAATTGAATTTTATTTGAAGGAAATTCATCATTGTTATATATACAGTGAAATGTCATATTGATGTATTCCTTCAACTCTAAACTATTGAAACAAAGTGAAACAGCATTCAGGATTGCAAAACTAAAATCACTGACCACTTTGCGAAACGCAGGCCATTTCTTATGAACTGTACAGAAAGAACGATACTTTAAAAGCCAAGCACCTATGCTACCAGCATCATGTTCACTAGATATCATTTCTATTACAGCACACAGTCTGTTAGATTCTGTCTGTATAACCCCAGCATAATAATATACTTTGTTACCCTTATTTCCAGGACGTCGTACTATGCTTCCAGTAGCATCAAGGTGTAAAACTGTGTCTTGTGATAGAAGTGCGAGTTGTTCAACACTGTAGAGATAAATATGAAGAGGAATTCCCACAAATTTAATAGGTATAATTGGAATGTTCTTTCTGCATTTTAATCATATAAAAAATATCATCATTATGTCGATCATTTTTTGCAAATGCCTCTGAACGTACTTTTCTATAAACTGAATCAGATTTTATCTCATCTAAATTGAACTTTTTTAAAGATTCATGATCCAAACTCAAGACATCATTTTGTCGTTGTTTCAAAGCCCTAACAAGCAACATTTCCTTTTTAACTATTTTTCGTTTCACTCCCCTTAGCTGTGTTGCTAGATTACTAAAATGATTAAAGCCTTTACTGCTACTAAATACTTCAACTTTATGTTCTGCATAATGACCATTTGAAATATGTCGAATATACAAAATGAATTTTTTACACAAAGTGTGTGCACAATACTCATATAATTTCAATGAATCAGATTTCTTTAAATACCGATTATGTTTAAAATATAATCTGCAAGTATTATTTACTAATTTGACTTTCTCACTGAGCAAAAAAGCATACTTTTCTTTCAATAATTTTCCATTTTTGCAAATACTGGAGAATTCTACATCTGTTAAGAAAAAAAAACCTTCATTATAAATACAGTTCTTATAAGTTGTAGGCTCAGATTTATTATCTTTAATATTTTTAGTACCCTTTGGTATCATTTCAACATCAATTTTTAATACTTTCTCAGAAATATTCTTTAATTCCGGAGATATAGTGAAGAAATCGGAACTGATTTCTTTATTTCCTTGCTTATATGTATTTGAAGATATTTCTTGATCATAGGGGCAATGCGTTAAGTTAGAATTAGACTGATTATTAGAATTTTTAGATTTGAGATATGATTGATTTGCAGAAATACTACTATCAAATAATGTAATATTATCAATTGGAGCATTTGGAGTGGAATATACTAACTTTACTGAACTATGAGCAGAACTATTGTTTTCAATAATTGTGGACAAATTGGTAATTTAGTTTGGTACTTTGAAATAATTTTGAAATCAAAATGATCTATATTTCGTCTTACAAAAAGATTTTTACGGTTCTTTTCACTATTTTTCAAATTCATCAGTATACACAGTTCAGAATATTTTGAATTATCTGGATAATACTCATATAATTTCAATGAATCAGATTTCTTTAAATACCGATTATGTTTAAAATATAATCTGCAAGTATTATTTACTAATTTGACTTTCTCACTGAGCAAAAAAGCATACTTTTCTTTCAATAATTTTCCATTTTCGCAAATACTGGAGAATTCTACATCTGTTAAGAAAAAAAAACCTTCATTATAAATACAGTTCTTATAAGTTGTAGGCTCAGATTTATTATCTTTAATATTTTTAGTACCCTTTGGTATCATTTCAACATTAATTTTTAATACTTTCTCAGAAATATTCTTTAATTCCGGAGATATAGTGAAGAAATCGGAACTGATTTCTTTATTTCCTTGCTTATATGTATTTGAAGATATTTCTTGATCATAGGGGCAATGCGTTAAGTTAGAATTAGACAGATTATTAGAATTTTTAGATTTGAGATATGATTGATTTGAAGAAATACTACTATCAAATGATGTAATATTATCAATTGGAGCATTTGGAGTGGAATGTATTAACTTTACTGAACTATGAGCAGAACTATTGTTTTCAATAATTGTGGACAAATTGGTAATTTAGTTTGGTACTTTGAAACAATTTTGAAATCAAAATGATCTATCTATATTTCGTCTTACAAAAAGATTTTTACGGTTCTTTTCACTATTTTTCAAATTCATCAGTATACACAGTTCAGAATATTTTGAATTATCTGGATAATAACATTCGGATAAAAGACTTTTCCTGGACATTTCATTTTGTATAATAATTTTATTGAGAATATGAAAATCAATCCTAGTAAATGTTCTTGTGATATTATCATTTGCAATGGGTACATGACTGAAGTGGTTGCAATTTAATAGTTCATTTATCTTGCCTGTGTTACGGAGAAGAGCTTGATAAACTTTGGTACGCATTCTGAATGTATTCGTTGAAAAAATATATAAAGCAGATTATCTGATAATTTCGTCATTAATTCGAAGATTTTGTAAATTTTGAAAAGACAAATATGGGTAATGTTTATTGAGGAATTCAGATAACTTTATAACTGGAAACTTAGTAGGTCTTCCCGACATTTTGAGAGCAGATTAGGCACCAATGTATAACTAACTATATTTATTGGCAGTATTGGTACCGGTTCGGTTAGCCCATGGCTACAAGTTAACCTGCTTGACCAAAACATTTTGAGATATTGCCCTCGAAGACGACAGTTATAGTGATAACTTGGTTGTTCAACTTCGTCGGTAGGGTTCCAAGGAAGGAAACGTTATTGCCAAAATTTGGATAAAGAATATTTTGCATGAAGATTTCCACTATGAAAAGTTGCACGAGCAACAACTGACATATCTACTGTGGACCGAATAGAATTCGCAGACAACAAATAATAAAATTTATTACGTTAAAAAAAATAAATTTTGGAAAATGAAATTTCAAATTTTATCTGTCTGTACTTTTCGTACAGACTGTAGATGTCAACCATTATAAGTTCTAAGTTCAAAAAGCAAAAAAGATCGCATCGCGATTTGTTGGTGTCTAATTTGCTCTTTAATTTATATGACAAATGTCAAATCCAATGTCAGTCAGTGACAGCAATATTTTTCCGTTTTTTTTCCTTTCCTCTCCTCGAACACAACATTTCAATATTGTAGCTATCACACTGTACATACAGTAAAGTCGACCTAATAAATTGAGTCACTTTCCATCGAATGCACAATAATAATCACAAAAATAAAAAAGTCACGAACGCCTATATATGCAGTTGCATTTGTAATAACGTCGACAGAAAGTGGAAATTTCGCTAATTTTTCACTAAACCAATCTCAAATTATTATTTCCAAACTAATCAATGACTATTATTCATATTCCCAATATCCAATCAGACTTTGAATGTCAAAACGAGCGCATGCGCCTTGAGACATCTTTTAAATGAACATACCCTTTGCAATTTTTCTGCGAATAAAATAGCTACCAGTATGTCACAAGAAAGTTCAAATATTTCAACTTCACACAAACCATGGAAGCACAGTTTAGATAACATTTTAATTTTTGTTATATGATCTGCTTTTCCCTAACTTGAAACTTTAGTTTTTTTGTGTTATTGTTTTTATCACTTTAGTATTTTTTATTAACGGCAAGAAAAAGAAATATTTGTAGTGTTCGGAAACGGAAAAGTCAAGGAGATTACTATATAACCTCGTTAGGGAGATGAAGATCTATGATGCCAATAAATAGACAACAACTGCTTTACTGTTTAATTTTAGAAAAAACGAAAGACAAACGTTTAAGGACTCTAACGTCTAACATCGTGGCGGGAATTTTCTAGTTTATTCGTGAAAAGGAGAAAAAACAAACGTTCAACTCCAAAAATTAAAAATGACATGTAATGATGATTAATTAGGTTTGTTCTAGCAGCGATTTCAAACGATACGGAATCGTACGAAGCATGCGCATACGAATATAGGCGTTCTAGCAAAGCAAATCCAGGATTCGAACTAATAGTCGCATGTTCTAGCGAAGACGAGATCCAGTTTGCAAACCGTATGAGAACTGTCGAAGTAGTCCAGAGGAATTCGTAAGGATTTTCAGTTTGTGACATGCGCAAATATTCGGAGTGATCGAGTGATCCGATATCACGTTTGTTATGATTTTGGAATATGGATTTGTTGGTTATGATATGTACTAAAGAAATGAGAAACCAAAATAGAAATATTTAGTGGCCTGATAATTGGTTTAAAAATCTTGTTTTTTATAGAACGGCAATCCTCAAAACTGTCAATTTTTTCATATTTGCGTTTGGAAATTCAGGTGAGTAAAATGATTTTATGTTTTTGAATGAAAATCAAGCAAGCATTTGGTGATTTTCAACTATGCATCAACTATTCAACTCCATTATTACAGGTAGGATTAGCCGAAATGTCATCAGAGTCATCAAGCTCTGAATCAAATTGGGGAAATAATTCTGAATCATCCAATGATGACGAACTTGTCGAAATGCTGTTTCATCACCATGAGGAAGAGGATGAGGATAATCACATCAATAAAGATGCTGCAGACCACAGAAATTTTGTAGCTTGACAAGTTTTAAGATAGCAATAAAATTGTAATATTTCTGTTTGTTGATGTTCATTTCATTGTTTGGCATAAGTTAAATAAACATCCATTCAGGTAAAATAAGAATGATTTTTAAAACAGTATAAAAATATAATTTGCTCAAGGGTGAGTACTTTACGACCGGATTAAGAGTCAATTAAAATAATCGGTGCTGAGAATGACACCACATCCTGTCATTTGCTAGAGAGACAGCACAGCCCCAGCACTGATTATTTTAACGGGCTGTTAATCAGGTCGTAAAGTACTCGTCCTAACACATAAACTAATAACTTCTTTCTATATAATGTACATAACAGGAACCCTATGTATAACATAAGATATCAAACTAAATCCCTCTTACTAACATTGAATTCAGAATATTTATCAACATCTGAATTCTTATTTTTGCTCATTTGTATGAGCAAATTATTTCTTGTTTCTAATAATTCATTTCTCTTTCTTATTTATAACTTTTCTTTTTCCAATTTTAACATATCTTCTATTTTGAATTTTTCCATTTTGACCAAGCCGATGACTATTCAAGCCAATTCAATATGTTCATTTTTATCGGTTTTCACCTTTACTTTTCGCTGCACAAAATATAAATTTCAAATTTCCAACTGATAAGTCAGTTTAAATGACAATTTGACAATTGACATTTTTCAACACAAATAAGGGCCGGTTTATCAATATGTAGTTAAATGCTCCTGTTAGCTACCTCGAAGCTAAGCTTAGCTGATAGTCAATGTTGCAGTTAGTATTCAAATCGCTTATCATACCCTGACTGATGCTAATGTTTAATAACTGTTAGTTAACTAAGGTTGGCATAAGTGACTATTTCAGGGGCTTGTTTTTATTGGAGGATTGATTTTCAAAAATGACAACTGCTAACAAAAAGTTCATGAGTTATACATAATAACCTATATGAGTTGAGAGGGCATATGAAAAACGAAAATGAGCAATAAAAGAACATCCAATTTTACCGAAACAGACAGATCACTCCTAATAAAAATTGCCAATTCCTATAAATTTATCATTGAGAACAAAAAAAAACTGATGCCATCACATGGAAGAAGAAAGAAGAGGCCTGAAAAAGAGTTGAATTTGATTTTAATTCCTCTACATCAGGACCTGTAAGTCTCTACCTCATCTAATTCTTTGAAAGCATCATTACGTTCATTAACAATGTAAGGTCTTCTTTGAACTCCAATATATCCTCATCTTCGTCATTCAACAAATGGAAAACTTCTTTAATCAAACAATTATAGTAATTAACCCTTTACTTGCAAAAAGTATTTCTCAAATTATCATAAATAACCTAATTTCGCATGCGCGACCACATAACCACAGAATATCGGAACTGATATTTTGTGACATAACTGTCAGCTTAAATAAAAAAACTATCACTTTCTAGCGACTGTTACGGTCACTGAGACTTCAGCTACCAGTTGATGGTAACATGATAACGAAAAACAGTTTGACTAGGAGCTAAGACAAAACCATTAGTCAAATGAGGTTAGCTGGCGATTGATAAACCGGCCCTAAGCGTTCTAGCAGGACATGAATCCCAAACTATTTACAACCAGTCTCACGGGATACATGCGCAGTTGGCCAGTCCATAACACCAGCTTCAAACCATCCGAAATTTCTTGCTAGAACAAACCTGTTAACAGCACTTTTTTGACGCATGATTATGAACGTTCATGCGGCGATTTTTTTTGCGATTCGCGGAAAAATTGCGAATATTGGCGAGGGTTTGAACGAGCCCTTATTCCCGCTGATCGTTACCATCATTTTGCTGAGATATTCCTTTCGCAAATATTTTAGGATATGCGTATAATCATGTACACGGGGTAAATTCTGTTGATTCAATAATTTAATATGTCATTCCTTGTCAAACTAGCAGAGGATGGCAGGCACATGCGCAAAACTGAGTGCGAATTTTGAAATGTTATACATGACATATTATTTTTCTCAGACATTTTCCTACGGCACTTCAAATTCATTTGAGTCTTGGAATATCATTGTAGAGTATTCATCGACATTTTAGTGAAAATTTCGTGAACGCACAAAGCTTATTAACAGAGATATTTCAAAAAATTATTGGAAAATGACATATTATTTTTCTCAGACATTTTCCTACGCCACTTCAAATTCATTTGAGTCTTGGAATATCTTTATAGAGTAGTTCTCGACATTTTAGTGAAAATTCTGCGAACGCACAAAGCTTACTGACAAAGATATTTCAAAAAATTATTGGAAAATGACATATTATTTTTCTCAGACATTTTCTTACGGCACTTCAAATTCATTTGAGTCTTGGAATATCTTTATAGGGTATTTCTCGACATTTCAGAGAAAATTTCGTGAACGCACATCGATTATTGACAGATATATACCAAAAAATTATTGAAAAATGACAGATTGTTTTCCACCCTCCCCGACGGCACTGTAAATTGATTTAATCTTGTACATGATATCTATGAATAATGTGCTATATTTCAGTGTAAAATTCATCAACGATCATCCACTATTAACGGAGATATAAGAAAAAATATTTAAAAAAAATCAGGTTTAAATTTTTTCACCTATATTTCAGTGAAAAATTCATTAACGATCGTCTACTATTAACGGAGATATAAGAAAAAATATGTCAAAAATATCAGTTTTAATTTTTTCCACTCTCAAATATTCTGCAAAATGTTTTCAAGAAAATAACAGATATTGATAAATTAGAAATGTTTCGTTTCTATTACATTTAGGTCACCCATAAAATCTACTCAAACTATTTTTTCCATAATATGTTACAATCTGGGGTATACAAAAGCGTGGCTAGGAATTATGTGAAACTTGGCAACAGTGGACGAATATTCTCCTCTATCCCGATGTCGATGGTCTACACGGTAAAAAGCGTGGCTGAAAAAGCGTGGATAACTTCACACAAATAAGAATAATCTCTTGTTGATAAAACAATTGAAAATCTATCTCGTTCTCCTAATTACCATTCATCAATTTTCACATATACAAATTTTCAAATTCTTTTTCAGGAAAATTTTCTATTCTACTAATTTAACATTGACAAAAATACAAAAATACACACAAAAATAGTTAACCTCACTTTTATGTAAATATAAATATTTTTCATAAGCATCACTTCATGTCAGTTTCGAAGGAAGTTATTCACAATAATAAATTTTGAATTTCACATCATTCCTAAATAATAACAATTAGTTTATCGTGCCTTTTTTGTTTTTCCATCACAGATGTTAATTTAATTTTATCTGACATTTCTTTCTAACCTGTATCGATTGTCAGTTTTTTGTATTTTGCTGCGTTTCAATTTTCAATGTAAGAATGTTAATATTTGAATTTCCCACTCTTATTTGCTTGTTTCCGGTCAAAGGTGTGGGTTTCAATATATGTACAGGGTGTCCATGCTGTATTTTTGTATGTGAATTCCTTCGTGATGTTTTTTTAAAATTCCCATACACTGTTGTATTTCGAGTCCTTTCATAACAAATACCTCAAGTATTAGATATATTTTTTTATAAACAAAAAATATAGCTCATACTTTCAATTATGTATATGACTATGATTATGACATGTTTTTATTTTTACGTTTGTTTATATAAGTAAATATCATTTATGTTGAAAATTCCTCTTATTCTTTCTTCATTTAAATATTTTAATTTATATGCACATATGTTCTTTGTTAAATCAGTCACTCTATTTGCCCTTATTAAAACCAATTGACCTTTTTCAAAGATTATATTTTTATGTGTTTTCTTTTTATTCATTCTTTTTAAATATTTACTACCACTTTTATTCTGTCTTATTCTTACTTGTTTTAAAATTTCCTCTAATGTTTTGTTTTCCTCTTTCAGCCATTTTCTGGGAGGATGTTGTCCCATCATTAAAAAATATGGACTGATTTCTGTTACTGTGTTCGGCAACTGATTTAGATATTTCTCTACCTCTGGTAAATTATTGTCCCAATTTTGATGATTTTCTCTGGATAATATTCTGAGAAATTTGATCACTTCTTGAACATATCTTTCCGATGGATTTGACTCTGGATGTCTAATACTGGTAAATATCAATTTTATTTTATTTTTATGACAAAAGTTTTTAAATATATCATTTTGAAAATAAGTTGCATTATCCAAAATACATTTTTGTGGTTTTCCTACTTCATTAAAATATTGTTGAAGACAATTTGTCATGATTTGTTTATCTATATCAAGACACTCGATAACCTTCGTGTTTATATTATTTCCTGGATCCGGATGTCACGCAGGTAGCTATAGCTGCCTCCGTGGTGATTTTGATAGTTTTCTTGTAAACACAAGATCTATTAAGTGAAACCACAAATGTGCGGCTGGCTCCTGCTGGTGGCTCCGTGCATTTGTATTTATTTCTTCTGGTAACCAAGTGTTGCCCATCCTTACACTTGGCTGCACCATACTGATGATGGGCCAAAAGCCCGAAACACGTGTCTATGGTTTGCCACTTCCTTGAGTGCTATGTCCGATTAAAAAACTCCTTTATCTATATATATATATATATATATATATATATATATATATATATATATATATATATATATATATATATATATATATATATATATATATATATATATAGATAAAGGAGTTTTATATATATATATATATACATATATATATATATATATATATATATATATATATATATATATATATATATATATATATATATATATTTTTTATAATTTTATATTTTTCTTTTTTTTTTTCACTGTAATTATTCTCTTTGTATAAATTTCAGATGAATACTGATTTTTGCCCAAGACTCATTTTCCAGCAATTCAGGATACTTGTTTATCAGATTTTCACATTCGTGTCGTCTGGGAGGTTTCTTCATATTGATGTGATTCTGAAAGAATTTTGTAACAACTTCTTTTTGTTAATTTGTCCAAGGTACTAGCAATCGCTTTTTGAAATTATTTGCATTTTTGTTCACTGTGAGAATTGATTCTCTTATATTTTGTTATTTCACGATTTGATCTCCACAAACTTTATTTGAAATATCACAACATGTTTCGCATTAGCGAAAGAGGAACATTGACTAATCTGTGAATCATGCTATTATAAATTGCTACTTTGTAGCAATAGATAATTTCACAAAAGCGATTCGAGACGTTTTTCCTACTGATGAGGTAGATAATCAAAATTATAGAGCTTCAACGTATTTTGGACAACCAACGGAAAAAGTGGCTTCATTTTTGAGGAATCGAGATATTGAAATTGCATATAGAACAAGTAATAAGCTGGGAAAGTTAGTTAAAAATAATAAAGACAAAACATCCAAATTCGAGAAATCAGGAGTAAATCAAATTATCTAAGAACAATTCGTTCAGGTCAGTCTCAACTCCCTACACAGTAGGTTAATGGACTGACACCTATCAGAAAACAACTACTTCCCTGGCTATTACCACGAAGGGCGTTGAATTATATCTGACAGGTGTCAGTGTAGGATTCTTCACAGAAATTATTCCTGCATATGCTGTTGGCGATACAACTGCCGCAATAGATTTTCAATTATTGGAACGCACTTGCAGACCGGTTTCGGGCTGTTTGAACTTGTTTTCTTAAAAACCGAGAAAGAATTATTATTGATGTAGATGTGAGGTAATATGCTTCAGGTGATCATAGTTGAACAGGTACGTTAGGTAGAGGTTCAGGTAATTTCTTGGAGGTAGTCTCAATTATGGTTAGGTACCTGTAGTATATAAAAATTAATGTAAGAATAACTTGATGTATACATCACTTGAAAAAGCTAATGTCTCAACGAAACATGTTGTGATATATTTTTCAAATAAAGTTTGTGGAGATCAAATCGTGAGGTGTAGTTTTTGAAATTACTATGATTCTTCATCAAGTAACGGCCGAATCAATCAGAAAACTTATATTTTGTTGCTATGCCTCAATGTCTTCGTCTAGAGTATTGGGCTGAATCATTTATGCCCTCAATAATTTCCAAATTATTTTTCATGTCATAATTTTCTGCATCTTCCTCTTCCAAAATGTCATCATCCATATTCAAATATATTTCATCTGAAGTTTTTCCTTTGTAGTTTTCTGCGTCCCCTCTTTCCATTAGCATCAACAACTTGGTAATTTTTGCAGTCTAATATACATCATCAGAAAGAGACGATGCACCTGCTTATGTACATCTATTGTATGACCCATTTTGAGTCATATTGAAAACTTGAGTTGAAGTAGCCAAATTTTTTTCAACTTTGTTGAGGTTAATGCTTCCAGATTCACAGTGCGCATGCTTCTGAATGACTTTGTATCATATTAAAGGCTGCTCTTTTGATGCAGGATTACCAAATAAAAATAAATTAGATTCATTAACAAATTCAGATCGTGCCTGAAGTAACAATTTCATATGATCCTGTACATCCGTACTGAAAAGAACTGGAACTCCTCTACCCCTTTTTCCTCTAGTAACAACCCTTTTGAAATTTTTCAATTCTAGTTTCTCTGCTGAAGTTACAGCGTCGGCGAATTCCTCATAATTTTTATTATTACTTTTTTCTGTGTACATATAGGTTGCCAGTTTCATTATTCTTTGCAGTTCTACAACTCTCCTTCTGTTCAGAATATAGTCTCCATCAAAATTTTGAAAGCTTTGAAGTTTTTAATATTTTGTTTCAGGTTTTGTGCTGCCTTCTTTCTTAATTCGGGAAGAATTTCTATATAGTGAGAAAAATCAGGTTTTCCATTTTAAATTTTTATCAAAAAAAGGGGATCTGAACCATCACTAACCCAGTCATACACATAAAATTTTTTGAAAATATATAAATTCCATTTTTTCCGCAGCTACACTCAGAAGACAATTTTTTTTTAAATTATGTGTTATGTGTTTTGCATACACAGTGTCCAAGATAAGAATGAACAGCATGGGGATATTAGAAACGGTAAGTGATACGGTGTCAATTGAATTAGAGAAAAGTTGTGCATTTATGTGCTTAATAATATGCCATTCAGGAAGTCTCAATATTATGAGTAGTTTTGGACATATCGGAGAAAAACCGAAATTTGAGAATTTCGTGTTTATTTTCTCCTAGATTTATTTCCGAAAGAAATGTAAAACAAACAGCACTTTGTCATGACCACTTTCTGAGGATTACACGATAACGTGAGCAGAATTTTTCTGCGACGTTTCGTCTTGTAGAAAACATCATCAACTTTGTATTTTCATTTGGGCCTAAACTAAAGTATACCCTGTATACGACTCCATTTTCCATTTTGAATGTAGCAGCACAATATGATTTCATAACCATTTTTCGCGCAAAATGAAAAGTGATTACTTAACCTGCTTTTCTTCAATGACACATAATGTTCTGTTGTAATAATAATACTGTTGTTTGGTAGAATTTTTGACATATTACCGTGCCTATTTTTACATCTCGTTACCTACCTAATTCACCAACAATGGCATTTTTAATAAGCGTTTCGATTTTAACATGTGGGTTGGGATTCTCGGTACGAATGTAATTGGTACTTTCATCTACCAAAACAATTCAACAAAAGAGCGGTACATGAATTTGTTAGTAATGGATTTGGAAAACGCTTTAGATAATTTGCTTTTAGCGGTTACTCACATCTGCTGGTTTCAACAAGGTGGTGATCAATCTCAACGTTAGAATTGCTTGTGATTATTTGAACTCATGACTTTGTACTCATAGTGACACATCCTGGCCTGCAAGGTCCCCCGACCTAACTAGACTTTTTCCTTTGGAGATATACCAAGAATCAAATGTACTCTCATAATTTTCAAAATGTAGAAAATTTTCTAAGATTGGTTACTGCGTCCTTTAACAATATTGTTCCCAATATGTTAACTCAAGTTTTAAATTCGTCTGTGAGACGAGCGTACTTGTGCTCAGAAAATAACGGCGGGTTATTTGAACCCTTGTTATGAGTTTCTATTTATTTCTTGTAATACATAATACCTTCTGATTATTACATTACAATTATATTTTATAAACTACACTTTTAATATTGCGACTCATATTTGTACTCAACAACGCAAAAATTCCGGCAAGTGGTAAGTTGAATATTATTATAAATAAGACACTTATCATTTTGTCACAAACGATCAACTAACCCATTTCTCATAAATTTTGGACATTCCCTTAGAATACATGGAATATACAATGTTGCCAGATTTGCGGAATCTCAATCATCTGCTACATGTTGCAAAAATATACAACAAGATATACTTGTGTCGACGCGAACACCCCTAGCGAAGAAAGACATGAACCACTTTCGGGAACTGGCTGTACATTTAATAACATCATTCAGACCGAACTCGGGGTTTCCGACAATTCATGGCGTGAAAATATGAATCCCCAGATTAGCTATTTACTGAATATTTTTTCGTGCACTGGCTTTATTGTTTTATATATAATATATAATTATATATATATATATATATATATATATATATATATATATATATATATATATATATATATATATATATATATATATATATAAGTGAAATAATATTTGGATATGCAGCAGGCCAAAAATTTTTTTGTGTACTCTTTTAACACAGATTCCAAGCTTTCGATAATCTTTATTATCATCATCAGGGATGCTACAATAAGGATAAAAAACAGTCATATTTATAAAATAATAATTCAAGCCAACTTACAGTGTATGTGAGGTTATGTGGCAGGTTGAAAGAAATATGGAAGTAACATATATGAAAAATCACTAAGATGTCACTTAGGACGTTACAGACAAACAATTTATAGAAGATTTAATGATATATCATTATATTATCAAATTTAAAAAACCACCTGTTCCTTGAAGAGGAAACCACGTGCATAATTCAAAAAAATGGGATATGACATGTAATCCAAAATTAGCATGCGCTGTATATACCAATTACGGGGCTCAAAACGAATTGACATTCGACATCAAACAAATTGTTTGATCTGTGGCATAAAACCTTAACATTGTTGCAAATTGATTTTCGGGCAATGTCTGGCTGTAGACATCGCATGTTTAAATTCCATTACATTTTAAAACCAAGTAATTTTGTATTTAAACAATATCTGGAACAATTTTTGAGTAAAACTTATCCTAATGGATTTTATATTAAACAGTAATAATGAGAAAGGATGATGATGTATTGTATATGGAAGATTCAATCTGTGAGAAGAATACCATTAGATGAGATTTGATGATTTCTTGTTTTGTGATTATCCATACAAATTAAATAAGAGTAAATTTCACTTAGGTGATTTAAATCAGTTTTTTTTATTCATGGAGTTTTGTGAGTGTGCTATATGTACCATTTCTAGGAAAAGCCTCTTGGTAGTGTTTTTTCGGTTGATAAAATTTTAATTGAATTATGGAAGCTACTATTGGTCTACTACTAAAAGCACCCACAGAATCCATTGCTTCCTTCCTTACTGATATTCTCACCAAAGCATATGACTACAATAATGATTATTACATTAAAGATTCCGTTGAAGTGAACAATATCTTCAATGGTATGACACTTCCAAATAATTTTGTATTAGCTAGTTTAGATGTAGTTTCCCTTTTCAGCAACGTTTACTTAGATACCTGTTCGAGATCCATAGAGAGGAAATGGGACGTGATCAGTGGTTTTTGCAATTTAACTAAATATACTTTTCTAAATCTAATCTCCTTTCTATTCAACAACACTTATTTCAAATATAACAGTAAATTTCATAAACAAACTTTTGGCACCCTAATGGGAGCCAAAATAAGCCCTATTTTGGCAGCTTACGTCATGGACGACTTGCTGGACATTGTCCTGGAAGTACTCCCTTACAAACCGTTCTTCCTCAAAAAATATGTAGACGATATTATCATATCCATCCCCAGAGAATTTCTTGATGAAACCCTGTCCATTTTCAACAGCTACGATCCATATATACAATTTACACTAGAAAAAGATCACAGAATAACGTGATATATATATATATATATATATATATATATATATATATATATATATATATATATATATATATATATATATATATAGATTGGTATAGAAAACCGATGAGCTCGGGTCGCTATATCAACTATTGGTCATATCACAACCAAAACATGAAGACGAACGTAATAAAACAAACTGTGACAAAGAATATATAGGACAGACATCTAGATTATTAAAAGATCGGATCACAGCACACAAAAGTGACAGTAGGTTACACCCGGAAAGATGTGCTTTGAGTGAACATGTCTCTAAACAAGGACACTATATGGATTATAATTCAATTGAAATTTTAACAACCGAAAAAACACTACCAAGAGGCTTTTCCTAGAAATGGTACATATAGCACACTCACAAAACTCCATGAATAAAAAAACTGATTTAAATCACCTAAGTGAAATTTACTCTTATTTAATTTGTATGGATAATCACAAAACAAGAAATCATCAAATCTCATCTAATGGTATTCTTCTCACAGATTGAATCTTCCATATACAATACATCATCATCCTTTGTCATTATTACTGTTTAATATAAAATCCATTAGGATAAGTTTTACTCAAAAATTGTTCCAGATATTGTTTAAATACAAAATTACTTGGTTTTAAAATGTAATGGAATTTAAACATGCGATGTCTACAGCCAGACATTGCCCGAAAATCAATTTGCAACAATGTTAAGGTTTTATGCCACAGATCAAACAATTTGTTTGATGTCGAATGTCAATTCGTTTTGAGCCCCGTAATTGGCGTATACAGCGCATGCTAATTTTAGATTACATGTCATATCCCATTTTTTTGAATCATGCACGTGGTTTCCTCTTCAAGGAACAGGTGGTTTTTTTAAATTTGATAATATAATGATATATCATTAAATCTACTATATATTGTTCGTCTGTAACGTCCTAAGTGACATCTTAGTAATTTTTCATATATGTTACGTCCATATTTCTTTCAACCTGCCACATAACCTCACATACACTGTAAGTTGGCTTGAATTATTATTTCATAAATATGACTGTTTTTATCCTTATTGTAGCATCCCTGATGATGATAATAAAGATTATCGAAAGCTTGGAATCTGTGTCATACCCAAATATTGTTTCACTTATTTTCTGACTAGTCAGCAAAAAGACTATATATATATATATATATATATATATATATATATATATATATATATATATATATATATATAATATATATATATATATATATATATATATATATTATATATATATATATATATATATATATATATATATATATATATATATATATATATATATACAGTGTGACCCATTTAAGATGGAAGCACCCTTATAAAACTTCCTTTTTTTAACCGATTGGAATGATTTTTTTTTGTTAGGTAGATATTCAAAAAGTCTATTAGGACACCAAATATCATGAATAAATCTCAATTTCCAGGGCCAACTAATCTTATTTTTCAAGGTCAAAAATCTAAAAAAATTACTAGCGATTTTTTTAGAAAAACTCTGACTACACCACTGGATTTGTGACATTTTCAAATGGGTAACATGTAAATTACGTTGAAATGCGTCAATCAATAAAAAAGTTATAAAGGAATGAAATTTGAAAAATATGCCGTTTAATCAACCCACCAATTCATGTTCAGGAATTTTATGAAAATTCTCTATACTCCACTGGATTCAGGATGTCTTGAAATATTACTGATCACAGTTTCATCGAAATCTGTTCGGTAATAAAAAAGTTATGAAGGAATAAAATTTGAAAAATATGTTGTTCAATGGAATTTTAGCAACGTTCTTACTACACCACTGGATTAGGGGCAATATTCAACAAAATATTATTTATACAAATAAAATTCATGAAACGTTTATGGGAGAATCAATTTCCTTTCATAATGTATGTCGAACCATATCAATCAATCAGTTTATCACAACAAACTCAAGTTTCAATAATTTCAAATGAATCTACAAAAAACTAACTATAAGTACATTTTTCTAATTGCTACAAACTAGCGGAAAATAATCTTTTATTCACAATCAATGTAAAAATAGAAACCAAGAAGATACCGAATTGAAAAATAAATGAGTGCAATTCATATTCTGGTGGCCTCCACCAAACTTCCATCCAATTCAATGCATTTATCATATCGCTTACGAATATTTTTTAAAGTATTCCTCAATTGTTGTGGAGTAATTGCATCGCAAGCTTGCTGAATTCTGGTGCACAGTTCCACTCGATTCCTTGGTCGTGATTTGTAAACCTTTTGTGTAACATAACCCCAAAGGAAAAAATCGAGTGAAGTAAGGTCAGGCGATCTTGGTGGCCATCCAATTAATGTACTCCCCCTTCCTATCCAATGATTAGGGTAATTTTGATTCAGCCAACTCTTCACAATTCGCATTATGTATGGAACAACCATCTAACTGAAAATATAAATTTCTTGTTTCTGCAAGGGGAAGTTCATCTATTGCGTCCGAAAATTCATTCCTTAAAAATTGTAGGAAAATTGCGACATTCATGTTGCCGTCGAAAAAGAATGGTCCAATTATCCTTTCATTCAGTATTCCACACCAAACGTTCACTTTTTCTGAATACTGCCTTTTACAGTTTATCACCCAGTTAGGATTTTCAGTGGCCCAATAGCGAATATTTTGTGATGAAACCACTCCATTTGTTGTGAAACTAGCTTCATCACTAAATAAAATTTTCTTTGAAAATTGCCTGTCATTAAGATACTCGCCCTGGGCCCATAAGCAGAATTCCAATCGTTTTTCTTGATCACCTAGTTCCAGAGTATGTAAAAACTTTGGTTTAAATGGCCTCAATTTATTTTTCTTCAGACATCGCCTAACATTCTCCCTAGGTAAGTTTAAATCTAAGCTGGCATCCCTCAAACTACTATTTGGATTATTTCTGAAGTAATCTAATATAGTCTGGTTATTTTCGTTCCTTCTTCGTATATTGTTCTTTAAAATATATGTGGTTACTGCTCCAATCCGATTGAAAACTTGGTTTATTTTATGTACCGTGCTGTTACTTATGGCTGGACGATTTGGGTGTCTTTCATTGAATATTCTTTTTACTTCTCTTTCACTCCGGTAATCATCACCGGAAAGACGTAAAATTTCGATTTTTTCTTGAATTGACAATTGAGCCATTATCTGTTTTTATTTTGAAACACAAATTATTCAGTTCACTAATGGTGCGTAACAAAATGACAATTTAACAAAATGACAATTCATGCGCAAATAAATAGATGAGAAACTGTAAGTCACAGCTAACTTGTTTATTTCATTAATGCATTCTGAATAACAGGCAGTTAAAATTGCAAATCTCATTTTTTGCTATTCAACAAAAGGAAGAAATCACAGCTGATGTTACCTACTGGAATGATAATAATTATTATCCATTGCATATTTTTTTCGTTATAATTTCTATTGGGAGTACATTAGACTTGTCTTATATTGTTGAAATTGTTTTCATGAAGATTAACCAGGAGTTCTCTCCTGATTGTACTTGTTTATGTATCCACTCCACTTCGAGAAATACCTATAGACTATTTTTACCATCATGATTTTCAGATGTTATAATTGTACGACATTGCAATAATCACCCCAATAATTTTTTCAATAATCAACAGTGGTGTAGTAAGAACGTTGTTAAAATTTCATTTTACAACATATTTTTCAAATTTCATTCCCTTATTATATTAACTTTTTTCTCTAACACAATTATTTTGTCCGCAAACCACGAAAAACCGTTTTTCACCCATTTTCACATCCACCCCTCCGCCCCTGCAAACATTCAGCTGTTAAATTTTTGCCCCAACATTACTGACTACCTTCCCAACCCATTCCCGTTAAGTTTACCTGTAAGGAATTTTTCTGAAAAATCAGTATTTTTCAACATAGTACGCCTGGCCTAATTATCCAATATAGGTCTGCATGTTGATAGCATTGTGAGTGACATGGGCTCTAACTTTTATGAATTGTCAAAGTTATTAGGGGTCACTTTAGAAGAATCTGAATTTGAGCTCGGTGGTAAAAAAACTTGTTTATATTTTTGATCCAAGTCATTTGATAAAAGCCACTAGAAACATTTTTTTAAAACATTCATTTCATTTTGAAGGCAAAAGTACATCTTAGTCTTTTGTGCGCTCTTCGCACCAAATCTTACCAAATCACATATCAATCCAAACAATTTTGAAAAAATGAAAGTGAGTCTAGCAACATAAGTTCTAAGCCGTACAGTTGCCAGTGGAATGGATGCATTCGTGGCAATTAACTTACTTCCTGCTTCTTCTTTTGGTACAATACACGTAATAGAGACATTCAATAACCTTTTTGATTTGTTGAATTCGTGTTCTTTACGACATCCCTTTAAGTACAAAAACGTTCTAGAAGGTTCGAAATTCCAATTAGATTTTTTTGAAGAGGCTCTAACGTTTTTGAAAAATCTTGAAATTTTCAATTCAGAGGACAAAAATGTCACAAATCGAGTCAGATTTAGAAAATGTTAGATTATTTCCTTGAATACTGTAATCAAAATATGGGATAAGCTTTCCAAATCAAATTATAAATATTTAAAAACGAGACGACTCAATTCAGATTGTCTTGAACATTTTTTTGGTGCTGTAAGACAACAATGCGGAATCAATGTTAATCCGACCCCCATACAATTTCAAAGGGCATTCCGGAAGTTGTTTTGCCAAAATTATTTTCATTCCAATCATATGAATTGTAAGAATGATTTAGATGATTTATTAATCAGTATACTATGCACAAACTTAAATGATATATTTATATCAGATGAGAATCACTTTTCTCCAGCCCTTGCCCATCCGGATTATGATTATAAAAATGAAGATGTATGGACTCAGAATTCATTCATTTACGTTTGTGGATACATTTTAAAAAAAGCTCTTCAAGTTAATACATGTTATGTATGTCACTCTCTCAGCACGAAGTGCTGGACTTTGGATGTAAATCGTCTGTTATGCTATTTTAAAGCGTATACTACGGAAAAAAACATGTTTGGAAATTTGCGCTCACCACCAGATGAATTAATTTTATATATCAGTTGGAATCGATTTACAGAAATTTCTACTGGGGAGCAGTTTCGAATATATTATTCAACCTAATGAAGGATGTAGATTTTCTTCATCCTTGTGAAAATTTTCCAAAAATGTACATAATTGAGCTATTCATAAGAATAAAAATTTTGTATATTATCAAATATACTAATAGAGATATCAATAATACCAAAGGTAAAACTGTAAAAAGGAAACTTAAGATTCTGTCACATTTTTAAATTAAGAGGTTTTGGTTATTATTTATTCATTTAATTAATTATTTTTTCATTCGGAACTTTACTTAATTAGAACCCTCAGATTGTATTGATGTTGTTAATGAAAGTTTAAGTTAAGATTACATAAAATAACAAGAGTCACTTCTATTCATCTTTAGTGGACTTATTTATTTCAGAGGATATAAAATATATAATATAAGCATTATTCTATTATCCTAACTTTATTTCAATTTTCTATCTAATGAATTGGATTTATAAAATAGAGTAATTCAATTTATTTCTTAAAAGCCAATTCATCATAAATAATAATAAATTGGTAACATAATTGAATATTCTCTATTATTATTGCGAAAGTTGTTCAATTAGCAATTGAATATTGCCTCACCCTGTACCCTCAAAACGACTTCATTATGATTGCGCCCTCTGTGGTGTGTTGGAGCGATGAAAAGGGACGTATTAGTGTTGTTGTATTGTTTTTCTATGTGGTTGATTGTCCGCCGTTCTCGACTGCCCAGTTCAACTGTGAATTATTCGTTTCTTGCTGATAATATTTATGTTTATTGCACGGCATAATATCGTGCTTCTTGATACACGGATTAGCTTCGATTCCAAGAACTGGTACCAATCTCAGGACTCTGACGAGACAGCCGCAATCCACTCAAGGTTAGTCGTCTTTGAGGGATTTACTTTAACATTTGTTAAGTATCATAACGGTATACAGTCCCTACTGTTCCTATTACCGTTCCGTTACATGGTCCTTCGAGCCGGATTAGAATAATTCCTGTTAAGTCAGAGTTTTTTATAAGAATTTTTTTTATATCATTCAAAAGAAAAAAAATTTTTTTGAACCGCTCATTTTTGAATTTCATTCTGAAAATTGCTAATTTCAAAGTGACTCTCTCAAATCTGCATAATTTTGTGAATTCCGTAGCGAAATTATAATTTCTAATAAACATAAAATTGAATTTTCGTCTCTATTTTCATATTCTTGCCAAACAGTACTTTCGTTGAAAAGTGAAAGTGTATCTACAGCGCATGACCAACTAATTATCTTGCGCTCAACATACCATTGCTCCGTCGATCGCTGAACTTCTTTTATATTTTTTGGAATTCCTCAATTCCCGCTGTCGTTTTTTGCTCGCCTTTTTTATCACCTGTTACTTTCTGGGTATTCCTTTCGAATTCACTTTGTTTATTTGCTCCCATATCAAAATGGATAAGGTTAAAAAATACAAAATTTATCGTAATTCTGCTATAAATGAAATTACAGTATTGAGGGCCCTTGCAGATAGGGTTAAAACTGATAAGTCTCTTCGAACTTTATTTAAAGTTAGATGCGAAGAGTTGGACTCGATAAAAGAAGAGTTCACAAAACAGCATAATTGTATTATCAGTACATTGCTTACACTTCCAGATGAAGATACCTCTCCAGAGGACGCGGTAAAAGAAGCGTTTCTTGCAGAGTTTTACGCTGTAAAGGCTGTTTATATGGAATTCATTGATGACCAGGTTAATAGCACACAGGCACCTGTTTCATTTCTTCAAACGAGTACGAATTATTCTAAAGTTAAGCTTCCAAAAATAGAACTTAAAAAATTTTTCGGTGAATATAAGAATTTTCCATCCTTTATCGATCATTTCAACTCAGTTATTCACAATAATGATACCTTATCGAATGTGGACAAATTCGATTATTTGATTTCTGCTTTGCAAGGTCCGGTCTCAGGAATTGTAAGGACATTGAAAGTAACAGATGAAAATTATAAAATTGCATACAATGCATTGAATAAACGTTATTCGAATCGGAGATTGTGCGCCCAAGATCTTTGGTATGAGATTGATGGAACTTCAAGAGTGAATGGTGATTGTTCTTCTTCAATCCGAAAATTATTAGATATATTCGAAGAAAATATGGCTTCTCTCAAATCTATGAATTATCCCACAGATGAATGGGATTTTATGTTGGTTATGATGCTTTTGAAACGTTTAGACGATAATACACTCACCATGTTTGAAATGAAACATTATTCATCCGAAGTTCCAACATTTTCAGTTTTAGTTGAATTTTTGAATGACCGCTGTGTTACTCTTGATATTTTGAAAATTTCTCGTACTCAATCGAAAAAAAGCTATTGGCATATCCAATACTAGAGCATACAATTCTCCTACTCGAATAACGTCTTTATTTGCGAATAAATCTCCTGCATCAATTGTTTGAGTAGATCACATGATTTGAATAAATGCCGATCGACTGCTTGTTGTAAAAAATGTTCTTCGCGTAGTCATCATACTCTTCTACATTTCGATAAAAATCCTGCTGTGGGGGGAAGTGGTGCTACTTCATGCACAACTACTTCTGTGGAAATTATTAATGCCAATCAAGATAATTCTCCTCATCTTACCGCTACTAGTATTCTCGCTGCTTCGAATGTTACTGCCAAATCTCATAATGTTTTATTGGCAACCGCTCTTATTGATATTTCCGACAATTCAGGAAATTATCAAACCTTTCGCTGTTTAATTGATAGTGGAAGTATGAGTTCGTTTATCACGAAACGAGTTGTAATGCAATTGGGATTGCCAAAAAAAGCCTTTTCTATTGAAGTCAAAGCGTTGGGTTCGATGAAATCCTCGAATTCTGAAGGAAAAGTTTCTCTTTCGTTCAAGCCCTCATTTAAAAATGAACCGATATTCCACACTGATGCTATTATTCTTGATAAAATATGTGACAATCTTTCCAATCATCACCTGAATGCAGTAGCGTAATGGAGGAGTGTTTTCTTTCATTAGGATCACAAGAGACCCTATCGCTATTTTGTATGGAGACTGATAATGCCATTTAGTCCTTTGCTGCAAGTTGTGCAAATAATCATTTTTCCATCTGGATCAAAAGTGCTGTATCATTAGCTTCAAGTGATTATATCTAGACGCATGGGTGCTGCGATTATCGGGAACACTACTTTCGGGTACTGCTAGCAGACTGCTGCCGATCAGAAAATGTGCTGGCGTTAATGGACGTGAATTAAGAATACATTCTACTTGTGATAAAATGATAATAAATTGATATTAGCTATGACACGTTTGAGATGATACTTTGTCAATCGAACAGCTGACTCCCACAAACCTCCAAAATGCGGAGAACGGGGAGGACTATGATGCCACGTTATTTTGTTTTGGATTAGATAATTTTTAATAATGCCAGAGACTAAGAATTCAAATGATTCACTGAGAATATTCTCGGCACCAATAAAATTAGTTGCATTGTCTGAATAGATGTGACTACATAGTCCACGTCTAGAAACAAATCGTTTGAGCGCGTTAAGAAATCCTTCAGAGGTAAGATTGCTTACGAGTTCCAAGTGCATATCCTTTGATGAAAAGCATATGAATATGCATATGTAAGATTTGATAAATTTTTTATTCCTAAATTTACTAAATTTAATGAAATATGGACCACAATAATCCACACCAATAATTGTGAAAGGTCGTGATGGGGTTACCCGATTAAAGGGTAAATCACCCATTTTGTAGAGACTATTATTGGTTTGACACGAAAACACGTGACACATTTACGCAATACCTTACGCACTACCTGTCTTCCGTTCAATGGCCAATACTGCAGGCGTATACTAGAAAGAACAGATTGTGGACCAGCATGCAAATTTTTATGATGTTCATGTCTAATTAATAAGGTTGTGAAATAATGTTTTGCTGGAATCACTGCTGGATGTTTATTGGAACAAGATAAATCAGAATGTACTAACCGTCCGCCTACTCTTATTATTCCACATTCATCCAAAAATGGATTTAAGCAACGTAATTTACTGCGAGAATGAACGACTTTGTTCCGCTTTAACAAATCATTTTCCACACAGAATTCTTGGCCTTGAACCATTTTGATCACTGTTTGCGTACTCAGGGAAATCTCGTTTAGAGAAAGTTGACCTGTGAGTTTATCAATACACCCTCGACTGGTGTTTGTTTTGAATCGAATAATGTATGCAAATACGCGAATCATTTTTGGAAAGGAAGAAAATCGACTCAACAAATTATCGGAAATATTAGGCGTAAGGAGAAAAATGATATTCTTTACTTCTGGTAAATCTAAAAAATCAAAATCAACACGCTTAGGCCATAAATGAGACTCTGCAGCCAACCAAGAAGGACCGTTCCACCATAAGGAACAATTACTTATCTGCTGAGGGCTCATTCCTCTTGATATAATATCAACGAGATTGGATTCAGTTGGCACATGAAACCAATTTTTTTGATTAGAAATTTTCTGTATACTAACTACTCGATTGAATACAAATGTTTTTAAACGACTGGCATCTGCATTCATCCATGCGAGAACTATCGTTGAATCACACCAATAATAAGTGCAATCAATGTTTAATTTGATTGATTCTATAACCTGTTGACATAGCTTTGCGGCTAGAAGGGCACCACATAATTCCAACCGTGGAATAGTAGCTCCAGCTAGAGGCACATCACGGGACTTAATTGGAACAAGCCAGCTTGACTAAAACATCTCCAAATGAGTTTTTTGACCTGACATATATGCAACATCCATAAGCCAGTTGTGACACATCACTAAAAGCATGAATTTGTACATAACAAGCATCCTGTAAAAGAATGTGCCTTGAAATCCTGATCGAGTTCACATGGGAAATATTGTTATAAAATTCATACCACAGTTTGAGTAATTCAGAAGGTAATTCTTGATCCCAGTCAATTCGCAATTGCCATAATTTCTGCAAAATGAGCTTAGCAGTTGTTATAACTGGTCCAATAAGACCAAGTGGATCAAAGATTTGGGAGATGATAGTTTTGTGAAGTTTTGTGAAGTTCGAATAAACGGGAACCTTGGTTATAAACTGAAAATTATCATTAACTGTATCCCATATAATGCCTAATGTTTTCGAAGTTTCATTGTCCTTAATCATGAATTGGATTTTATTAGTTTGATTGCTGTTTTGATGAGTTATTATTCGGGGATCGTTGGAAATTCATTGCCTTAGTACAAATCCTGCGCTACCGAGAATTGAACTCACTTCACAAATAAGCGCAAGAGCTTCATCGAAACTATTCGCACCTGAAAGCCAGTCATCCATGTAGAAGTCTTGAATTATTGACTTACTAGCATTAGGAAATTTGTTTTGATTTTCAATCGCTAACTGTTTTAGGCATCGCGTAGCCAAGTAAGAAGCCGGACCTGTACCGTAGGTAACCGTATGCAATTTATAGTGCGCCAGAGGCTTTGAGGGCTCGGATCTCCACACTATTCTTTGGAAATCTTGGTGATCCGGATGAACCTTTATTTGTCGATAATATTTCTCTATATCCGCCGAAAAAACTGTATTATGGATTCTAAATCGCAAAACTATGGAAAAATATCCTCCTGAATTCTGGGTCCAATCATAAGGATATCATTCAAAGATTTACCTGATGATGATTTAGCGGACGCGTCAAAACAACGCACAGTTTCGTAGTAAGAGATGTTTCCTTTAATATGCAATGGTGGGGTAGATAGTATTTTAAATTGTTATTATTCTCGAATGCAGTGGGAGACATGTGTCCAAGACTTGAGTATTCGTCCATGAACTGACAATACTGTTCCTTGATGGAACTATTTTTTGCAAACTTACGTTCAAGTGATTGAAATCTTTGTATTACCATTTCTACGGAATCTCCAAGTTCATTATAATTATCACGCAATGGAAGCTTTACTATGAATCTGCCAGTTGCATCACGTCTGAAGTTATCAATAAAATGTTTTTCACATTCAACCTCTTCCTTTGAGAAGCAGGTTTGTTTATTAGGGCATTCCTCAATGAGCCAAAAGGCCTCTAATTGACTTTGTAACTTTGCAGATTCAGTTGTAGATACATTACAAAGAAATGAATTAGAATGACCAAAATGATCATATAGAGGACCACCAATGATCCACCCTAATTTAGTTTGTTGCAGTATAGGCTGATTGTTAACTTTAACTTGACCTGCGCAAAGAAGTTCAAAGAATACACTGGAACCCAGTAACAGATCTATTTCCACGGATTCATAAAATAATGGATTAGCAAGAAGTATATGATGAGGAATATGTATTTTATTCCTATCAAAATTACGCTGAGGAATATTATCAGTTATCTTGTTTATGATCAAAAATGATAGATCTGTTTGATAACTGTTGAGTTTTGATTTGATTCGAGCATGGGTAACTCTATTTAGTATTGCAGTTATAGAATTTATTCCAAAAATTGGAACAGAGACGCTCTGTGCTATAAGATTCAACTTTTTGAATAATCTGTAGGTCATAAAATTCGACTGGGAGCCACTGTCTAGAAGGGCCCTACATGATATATATTAGTAGCAGATTACAGCCGGTTCTGGGCCTCCCCCCACCACTATGACGTATTAATTGCTTTTTTTGTTGTTGTTTAGTAACATCAAGGCGATGTGACCTTAAAGAGTCTGGTGCAGGAATCGTTCAGAATTTTTTTTTCATATGAGATTTTTGGGTGTGTGTGTGTGTGTGTGTGTGTGTGACATAGTGACGTGTGATTGGTGTGTGTGAGAATGCACGGTACAGGGTTTCATCATGTGCTTATCTATGTACAAACATAGGTCTGCATACTTCGAAGATCCTTCAAGAAATGAATGTTCCATCGGTGTGAGCCACCAAGTTAGTAGTGGTGTGACGTCACAGCAGCATCCGTCCAACGGTAAGAGAGCAAGATGTTCACTCCGCGACGTGTGGCTGAGTAATGCGTATTCATCGGTCTGCCCTCACCTCTCCCGATGCGATGAAGGCTGTGACGTAACGCATCGCTCTAACCTCGCTATCGATGACACCACGGCAGCCGAGGACCGTCTGCCTAACGTCTACCCTCTACGAGAGCGCAACGACCACTGCCTGTTCGTATCGACATCTGTTATCGCTTGCAGTTGGGAGGTAGGCTTGGCTGTGACGTCAGGTATCTCTAGTGGGTAGCAACTAGCAATGTGAACCTTTCACGATTTCATGGTGGGGTGACTCGCACTGTTTAATATAAAAGAAATGCCTGGCACACTATAATCAGTGGACGAATATATCTGTAGCAGTTAGCAATTGGTAGAGTGTTATTCAGTTCGTAATAGAAGGAAGACGGTGAGTGTATTTGTCTGTTGCAAATTGTTTATATTTTCATACATATTTTCATCATGTCCGTTTCAAAAGTAGATTTGAATAAAATTAATAATTTGATTGTACAGGAGGTTGAAATACTAGAGCAAAAGGCCTTATCTTCATTGCCAATTGATGAAGTGTACATAATTAAAAATATGTCACCTCATTCTACACGATTTGGTAAATCAATTTTATTAACTTTGGAAGATGTGAGCAATGATAAATTATTTAAAACATCGCTACCAAAACGTATTTCGTTGCAATTCAGTGATGATGATATAACTTGTATCAATTCATCGGTGGTAAATATACGATGACGTATTTAGGACAGAGCCCACAAAGTTTTACTGGCATGAAAACGCGATCTCTAGTCAAATTCAATATGATTGAATAATAATTGTAATTATTTATAGTGAATTTCTTTAGGTCATAGCCCACAAAGTTTTGCTGGTATGAAAACGTGAACTCTAGTCAAATTCAATATGATTGAATAATAATAGTAATTATAGTGAATTTCTTTTTGTTTTAATAATATTCATATATTAGATGATAATTATACGGAAATATAAACATTACTAACTTAGTTGAATACACTCACTTTGTAACTACAAGTAAAATGGGAATGTGAGTCTTATATCATGGAAACAAGTTGGAGGTTGCTTATTGTTTTTTTATTCGATTTCAGTTCCCCATTCAAAGATGTGGATGCAGTATGCAAGTCAAGATTGAATCGATGTTGTAGATCTTAAATCATCGGTTTAACATTTGTCGTCTAAACTGAAGGTGTTGGGTGATAGAGCCGAACATGCAAGCGTTTATGATATGAGTGTATGCTATGATGAAAAACAAATTGAATTATGTCTTCGTGATGCTGAGAACTATCGGAGTGGTGCAGAAGTTTGTAACAAATTTTTGGATAATGAATTGGAACTGTGGCATTTTTGTGAGGTTATGATTGAACTGAACCTGAGAAGATTTCTGTATAGCCTTCAACCATACTTGCCAGAATGGATTATTCATCACTTTGAATTGAATGATGAAAATCGAGAGGAAATTGAAGATGGTCGTGAGGAGGAGGAAGAAGTTATTTTAGATAGTCTGTATGTTCCTGTAAATCATAAATAATATCAAATAAAAAACTTTGTATTATTTTCATGTTTTATTTATTTAAATCCAATTATATACAATAGAAAATTATTACAAAACAATAAATATAATTTATATGAATAGGAAAAAAATTACAATACATGATATGTCAGTTACAAATGAAAAAAAAATCATAAAACAGTACATGATAGAGTGGAAAAATGAAATAGTATTAATAATTTAAAGAGTGTCAATATCTGCTGTGAACTGAACCATCCAATGCATTGTATGTTAAAACTGTATCGTGCAAAATTAATGCATATACTTCAGTGTTGTCTGGAAACTTGGTCTTCCTCGTCTCAAATCAATCTTTATATCAATAGTTGATGATTTTGTTGCATTCGGTTGATGGGAACAATCGATGACGAATAGTGGATTATCTCTAAATTGTCCAATGTCCTCAGAGGTTCACTCATATCTTCATCATAATAACTTCGTTGGAAACTCTCAAAAGCATAATAAGCAGGAGCATCAAGTTTTTTATCGAAATTCAAATTCCAACGCTCATATGGATAAACTTCAGAATTCAAGTATACTCGAATACTATTGATATCAGCAGTTGTGAATTTTGTAATATCCTGTGTTCTATCTTCAGATGTGGTAGTACTTTGGAATGCGATGATGACAAAACGAGGAGTTTCCAGAGCGTTAGTTGTTTTGATGGCCCATATGTCTGAAGAAGTCCCACGTAATGATGGTAGTTCATAGAGGTCCCACATGCGATAAGCCAACTTGATTTTGGCATTCAGACTGCTTTTGTTTATTCTACTCAAAAGTTTGAGCTTGTGTTTATCATCTGGTACAATATGTCTTATTTTCCATTCGATTTTATTTATTTCCAAATCATCATCAACCTCACCTATATATGAGTTTTTGAATGATCGAGCGATAATCAAAATCAATTTCTGTTTGGCATTCAAGATACTTTTGTTGTAATCTTCAGCAAAACCATCAAATATTTCAGTGGTAGTTTTCCACTAAAAACATGATTGTTCGTATCCAAGATACCTTGTTTCAATTGTGAAAGTCCCCAGCCAGATGTCAATAATGTGTTAACATGTGATTGTCCAAATGATATCATGGTTTTCATTGTAGAAGTTATCCCAGGTTTTCTAACAACAGCTACTTGTTCACCACCCATTTCGTAACGAATTTCATCAAAGAGAAATGCAATTGCATTATTCGAGAGATAGCATGTTTTCGCTACATCTTTCGGGGTGAATTTACCTTCTATGTAAATGAATCTCTCGGCAATATCTAGTATAACATCTTAATTATTGATTGCAATTCTAATTTCATCCGAATTCCTGAATAGCGTTGATCCGTAGGGCTTATATGTATGCTCATGTAAACTTATGAGAGAATGATCGAGCACTGGTTCATCGAATATATTCAACTTTTCACTGTTTGTTTCGAGAACCATTGTTATTTTCTCACTTTCAATCCTATCGATTTCAAAAATTTAAGATCACTCACAGACAGAGCGTTATGTGCTAACTGTTTAGCATACACTTGTGGAATGAGCTTATGCACACTTTTTTTTTGATAGTGCAGCTCGTTTTGGTTTGGGATTGTTCAATACGATTTTGTCTATTGTAAATGAAACTCATAACAATAGTTATTAGATTTTCTTCAATTCCAAAATAATGAAAATCTCTTCTTCACTTCCAAAATCGATAAGGTTATTTTTTTCATCCAAAATACGCACTGTAATGTTGTGAATCAATTGACGACTTTCTGGACTGACAGGCATATATACAGGGTGTCCCTGGACTTCCTCTTTTCCTCTCGGAATGTATAGATGGGGTCAAAATATCACCAGTACTTCATATAACTTTTTTTCCTAAAAGTCTTCGTAACCAAGTTACGGGCCCTCGAAGTTACAAAATGAAAAATGTTTTTCTTTGATAACTTTTCAAGTGAATATTCAAAATCATCCAAATTTTGGTAATTGACTAAACAAATGAATTCCGTCGATGAGCTTTCATGCAGGAGTCAGTTGTTTTGCTACAAAGTCAGGAACGGACTACCCCCGATGGTCCACACCCCAAAACTTTGAAATGACAGATATTTTTCAATATTTTTCAACAAAATAAGGTTACTTGGACAATTTTATGAATAAAAGTACTCGTGTGGAAAGTCGATCGGAGCAACGAGTCTTGATAAAAATGTAGTTCTACTCGACGACATCAAACCCGCTCGTCCACCATTATTTGAAATGAATAATTATCAAAGCAGAAATAATAATGATAACGTTAATTCAACAACATTTATAACAGGAATAATACAAAGTATGTTAAAATGAAGTCGTAAACAAAAAGTACAGTACCTATATGGAAGTTTAAGTCACAATTGTGATAGCAGATATTTTTTCAAAAGAAATATCAAGTTCTGTAGATTCGTGGTGTTTTTAAACTAACAAGCTGATCTACTATGAAATATCGAATTCATTCCATATTTTGTATGTACATAATACGTGTGGAATAATCACGTTTCGTGTTGATCAGTTATCTGAATCTCATGAAACTCAACATTCGAATGTTTCAAATTCTTCTTCACAGCTAAACTGTTGAGGAGTTTCACTGATAATTATAATTTTATGGGAGAAATTCTTTAACACGAATCTAAATTTAGCTGAAAAAACGCACATCGGAAATAATATTTACTATACTAATAAAAAGCAAACGAATGAACTACAAAAATGGCTGCACATGATCAGGTGAAAAATATCCAGGGAATAATTATGTTCCATTTCTTTCACAGATGTTGACAAAAAAACCTTTTAGAAAGTTTTGATAAAAAATGAGAAACTGGAATGCGATTTTGTTTTGTTGAGTGGTGCGTTGTCATATGACTATCATTGTATTGTCAATATTCTATAGGATATTTTGAATTTTTTTGATATGGCCGAACAGTTTACATTCAATGAATATGCAGATATGCATGTATTTTATGGACGAGCATTTTGTAATGCTGCAGAAGCTCGTCGTCTGTATTCCGAGCATTTTCCCAATCGAACGGTACCGTCAAGAGAAACATTCGAGCGTGTCGATCGCAGCTTGAGGGAGACAGGTATGTAATAATTGATAATTAATTTGAGCACGTTGTTTTATTTCGATATTATTGTAGGTACAGTTTTGCCAAAACGAGGTGGTGAGGGCGCTCCTAGGACTGTACGTACCGTTGTATTGGAGGAAATATTTTGGAAGCCGTCGCTGATGATCCTTCAATGAGCATCAGAAATCTGTCAGAACAGTTCCATACATCCAAGTCCACTATTCATAGAATAATTAGGGAACAACTGCTCCACCCATTTCACATCCAGAAGGTACATGCCATGACACCTCAAGATTTTCCAGCACGACTGGAATATGCCAATTGGTTCATGGATAGGCAAAGAGAGGATATGCCTTTTATTAATCGAGTTTTATTCACTGATGAAGCAGGTTTCAGTAGAGATGGAGTTATCAACTCTCATAATCTCCATATATGGGCCGAAGAAAATCCCCATGGGATATTGCAAACCAAACACCAACGGAAATTCAACGTGAATGTTTGGGCTGGTATCATAGGAAACCATCTTATAGGACCATTCGTTCTACAGGACCGATTGAATGGAGAACGTTATTTGGAGTTCATTCAGAACGATTTGAATGGACTTTTGGAACATGTTCCATTGCAAACCCGAAGAGATATGTGGTTTATGCATGATGGCGCTCCTCCTCATTTTAGTTTGATTGTGCGTGACCATCTGAACCATATTTTCCACAATAGATGGATTGGTAGAGGTGGGCCATATTCATGGCCATCGCGGTCTCCGGATTTAAATCCATCGGATTTCTTTCTGTGGGGGCACCTAAAAAGCCTTGTTTACGCTACACCTATTCACACAAGAGATGCATTGTTGAATAGAATAACATTACATTATGAAGCCATACGAAACGACCCTGGAATGCTATTTCAAGTACAGAGTCTTCGCAGACTAAGAAAATGTATAGAGAGAGAAGGTGGTCATATCGAGCAGTTTCTGTAGCGGATTTTTCATTTCTGTTTGCTCTTGAGGCTCTTGAGTTTCGTTAGTTAAACGTGTTTGCATTATAAAAATTCGTTATGAACATTTTACCTATCATTTCCATTTTCCTTAAAAACTAATATTTTCGAATAATGGTAGACATCTCAGGATAAATGTTGTTGAATTAACGTTATCATTATTATTTCTGCTTTGATAATTATTCATTTCAAATAATGGTGGACGAGCGGGTTTGATGTCGTTGAGTGAAACTACATTTTTATCAAGACTCGTTGCTCCGATCGACTTTCCACACGAGTACTTTTATTCATAAAATTGTCCAAGTAACCTTAATTTGTTGAAAAATATTGAAAAATAGCTGTCATTTCAAAGTTTTGGGGTGTGGACCATCAGGGGTAGTCCGTTCCTGACTTTGTAGCAAAACAACTGACTCCTGCATGAAAGCTCATCGAAGGAATTCATTTGTTTAGTCAATTACCAAAATTTGGATGATTTTGAATATTCACTTGAAAAGTTATCAAAGAAAAAACATTTTTCATTTTGTAACTTCGAGGGCCCGTTACTTGGTAACGAAGGATTTTAGGAAAAAAAGTTATATGAAGTACTGGTGATATTTTGACCCCATCTATACATTCCCGAGAGGAAAAGAGGAAGTCCAGGGACACTCTGTATAATACTGTGTGGTTCTTTAGTAAGATTGTATCCAGGTTCAACATCCATATCGAATGAGAAAAGAATGTGGGATTCTTCACCATTTATATATGAACCAGATATTATATTGCAATCTAAGCGGATAAGTCTCACAGTTGTGATGTTTATTGGTAATGAGGATTCATGTATCTGATTTGAGCGAACCCCATCATTTCTGCTATAGAATTTAGATGTGTCAGATCAATTTCATATTTGGATCGCATTTCACATTTGAATGTATTATTATTGGCGTGTAGATAGAAAATATCATCTGCAATGATATCATTTGGTTTTTTATCATGAAACAATCTGAACATGACGTGTTTCTGTATGACGGCATTGATCTCTTCTATTTCGTAAGCACCACATGGAATTTCAATTGTAAACTTTTGGGGTTTCGATGAGTTGTCATTACTGATTCTAAAACTCACTAAATTATTAGCTTCAGTTATATTATTGATTGTAATGCATCCATAGAATCCCAAAAGTCCTAATCCATAACGACTGTTCCTATCCAATTCAGTTGGTGGAAAAAAAATCCGCACTCAAGACACTTGTCCCGACAGCTTGTAGCTCGAACTTTCGTGACATGACTGATGAATATTTTGAAACACATTTCAATTTATTGTTGTACACAGCAGCAGCACATTTGAGACAATTTACACTTTTTGGAAGGTGTTGTATTGTAATAAGTATCATTTTTATAGATACCAATATTCACACCCTCTATATTACAAATATAACACATAGATTTTCGAGGTATAGGACCATCATTAACATCCGAATCTGAATTTTGATCAGAGTGGTGTTCATAACAATATCTATGTTTCATTATATCGATGTCATCTTGTAGATGTTTAAGTAACTTTTCCCAAACATATGCAATTTCATGTGCAACACATGCAAGTATCACTTCCTTGGGCATATTTGCAATCATCACTTTATCCATTTTTTTCAAGGTACCATATTTTGAAAACATTCTAAGTGAAAACCCCATTCCCTTGATAGGCTTCCGATCCAGTTTTGGTGTTGTATCCATTTTTATTTGAAAAATTATTCAGAGAGAAACTGTAAGCACAAGTGACCACAGAGAACTGTATTAAATTTCTGTTGACGATCATAGTTATATTTGATTTTTACATTCGAACATTTTTGAAAGAATCGAGTCAATTCCAATGGTGGGGGTAGATCCCCAAACTATCGAAATATGCGACTTCTTTCCCGCATTTTTTATATGCCACCCAATGTGTTCTCGGTCCACTTATTCCATCTAAATTAACAATAGCTGTCTCGTTTTGTCTTGGGCCTGAAGAGGGTAATCTGTCACGCATAAAAACACCACGAGATCCAGATCAGTAAGAGGCCTCTGATTAATTAATTAATCAATTAATTTTTTGTTTTGTTTGCGGCTTTGTATGGTTTTAAATAAAGTCCTAAACCTTTACGGTACGGTTTGAGGTATATTCCACTTCCGCGTTTGCCCAATGCTACAGCCTCCATGGTTTTATTGTGGCGATTGGCTTCCATTAAAGCCGCTCTGTTGGCTTTTGCTGAATTCACGGCCTTGGTAATACCAGCAGCGGCTCCCGCTAAACTCCCTAGTGCGGATAGTCCAGCAAAAATTGGTATCAATGGCAAAAGTCCACCGATCTTGGGAACAGGAATTATGCGTGGTGTGCAGATTTTCTTCTTTCCACCGGCAGCTTTGAGGTATTCACGTGCCGCCTGCAATGCCACAGTGATAGCTTTTTTGCTATTATTCGTCACAAATTGATCCCCACCAGCTTTCTTCAATACATTTCGCACTTTATGGACTATCCCAGCACCAAGTGCAACTTTTCTATTTTTATTTTTCTTCGTTTGTTTCCTCTTACTTTTTTCTTATTGCTGCTACAACCCATGCCCATATGTCTTTTTGTTTTCATAATGTTGGTGACAAGTAATGCAGCTACTCTTTCCCCAATACTCGCATCTTTCGATTTAACCCTATTCCAAGCGCTGTATTCAAGTTCTTTGTCGGCTAAATGTCTTGCTGCAAGATCGGATGGATGCTTAGAATATTGAATATCGTGTTTTTTGCATTCAATATCTAATTTATTGATTCCAGGATCGTTGCGAGCTAAACGTTGTTTCAGTTTTGTACCTGGTCCACAGTATTGATAACCTCCGGGTAGATGTAATTCGAAAGGAAGTTTGTTTATTGAATCATTAACAAAACCACAACCTCTTTTAATTTTATGATCACTTTCAATACGTCCGTATCGTTTGATGGTACACATCGAAATGAATAAGCTAATAACATTTATATAGTCTCCAACCACGGCACGATGCGCATTGTAAAACAGAAAGAAAAGTTTGCTGCAGATAATCTAGATGAGAAATTCGGGTGTGGATTGAATGGACAGAGGGTATTCAGACATGGTCCACTACTTCCATCATCAGTTCGAGAACTCATTATATGACCTTCAAATTGTGGAAAGACGAATGCAATGATATCGCTATTAACACATCCACAAAGACTGAGATTTAGAAATGTGTATATATATTCAAAATCACTCAATCAACCTAAATATCAGTACTTGCGAAATGTTTTGGAACCTATGAAAGGATTAGGTTTTTATACATTCAGCAATAATGCAGAAATAGTGGAACCCTCCGATGCTAAGCCTAATTCTGTTTTCATTTTCGATGATATGATATGTGAAAAGCAGGATATTATTAGATCATATTTCTGTATGGGACGTCATAAGGATGTTGATTGTTTTTATCTCGCACAGACATATTCACGGGTACCCAAACAATTAGTGCGTGACAATACCAATTTCATCATAATGTTCAAACAAGATGAGACGAATTTACATCATATTTATTCAGATCATGTATCACCCGATGTAACATTTAAACAATTCCAATTAATGTGTGTTTAATGATGGGAGGACCAATATGGATTTCTATTCATTGATAAGGACAGAAAAATAGATGAAGGTAGATATCGCAAAGGATTCGATAGTTTTATACATCCATGATCTTGTTATTCAAACTTATTCGATCACTGAATATTGTGGAGGTCACTTCATCAGCGAATTGAGCTATAATTCAAAAAGAGCATTATGAATACGAAAAATGATTCTGAAAATAAAAACAGTGAAATGAATTTGAAAAGTCAACTAGTAGAGATAACAGAAGCTGTCAGGCAGAAATTCAACTCTATCAAGAATGATAATATTGAAAATCGTACGACACTTGAAAAATTGTATGAGCCCATAACGAAACCATTGAATGTTTTATCATCAAACGCTACTTCGAAATCATCAATGTTATCGTCAAACCATGGAAATGTTCAATCTACTTCAAATTATCCCATGAGTACTCCAATAGGAAGAAAACAATCTTTTGGTAGTGTATCATCTGTGAATAGTGACACGAGCACACTTCAAAACGATATGAGAACAACTCTATTCGAAACACCATCATCGTCCCACATCGATTCCTCGGACCATGACTCCTCACCTAATATGAATGAAAGTCGTGATGATGTTTTGGCGAAACATTTGAATAATGTAAAATCTAGAAATCCAGCATATGATGGAACATTTGGTGTACGTATGGATCCTATAACACAAAAGCTGAAAATGGGAAGTCTAGTGGTACATTTCAAAGATGGAAACATTTCATTTTGAGATGCTGATAAAGTGAAAAAATATGAATGCGCAGGTAGTCCAGACTTGTATGATATGATCTATTTGAAGAATCCGCAAGATATTGATAATGAAGAAACTCGTCAAGTATATTTCAAAATATTGAAAATAACGAATGCTCCATATAAACAATATCATCTGAAGAATGGTTTTAAAAACACAAATTCTAAAAAATTTCGTGAAGTTATCAAAACTCTATTAGACTCACGACAATATCCAATAAGAAGTAGAAGTGAAATGGTGGAGCTCTCAAACGAAAGAAAATGGAGAAAACATATAATTCTAAACCTGTGAATTATGTGTACTGGAATTCACCGAAAGAGTTAGTTGCTCGTCTACGACTATTGGTAGCTTCAAAGTCAGCTGGGATTACTTGACATGACAATGAAATAATTTCAATAATTGAAGAATTACGTGAAGAAGGTATAATATATTGATATATCCAAAAGTAATGATCACTATCATATCATCATTCAATGCTGTAACATTATCAACTTTTCCCTTTAATCATTTTTGAAATAGAATGACTAATGAAATAAGTGATGTCAAACGACAAATTGTTAATGAATTACATAGACCTGCATGACGTAATTTTTGTAGGAGAATAACCACCATCAAAGGTTTTGCAGATCTATGGCAAATAGAATGCATTCACCATGCCCGTTCAATTAATACGTCATCTGTTGGTTTTGGTTCTATTATTCTAACATTTGGATTAATGTCCAGTCTTGGATATCCCAGTACATCTGATGACCTGACTTTATGTTTTTTCTCCAAAACTTCAACTCTCTGTTCCAGTACATCATATTTTTTCATTGTAGTCGCTGTTATGTTAGACATAGCATCATATTTTTTCATTGTAGACGCTGTTATGTCAAACATTTTTATATCTACATCACTTGTAAGTTTGTCAAATTTACGAGTGAAAGTTATCCGAGCCTCTGCAATTTTATCATCGAATGCTTGACGTGCATCGCGAGCAATACTACCTATTGTGGATTGTATTGCAGCTTATAGGACTAGAAGTATGACCTCCTTTGCTCCATTAATTTCCCCCTCAAGATATGATACAGTTACACAATCACTCTTGTCAGTTGGTTCGCTTGTATTTTTCAATATTTTTCTTTGCATGTCATAATGACCATCTTTTGTTAATTTGAATCCATTGCCGGGTGGACCTCGGATGACATTACCACCCCATTTTCTTTTTCTGCCAAATTTATCGATTGTTTTAGACATTGTGCACCCACGATAATTCTTTTCAAACTGATATTCCTTTCATTTACATTATGCTATATACATTGCAGTAATTGATTAGGGAAATAAAAATAATACAAATAAAATTTTAATCATTTTATATTCATTACAGTAATACATATACATACATACATAATACAACAATATCACATTACTTCTGTCATATATTATTAATTATAAATGGCTACATAAACATTAATATTGAATTTTCCGGTTTTGAAGATATTGAATGATATTTCAATCATTGATCTCGGCAGATAATAAATTAATCAATTGATCCAATGGAGTCTCCTGAGATTGTGATTGTTGGAATTATATTGGTTATCCAACGAATGTTATCATTTGGATCGTTTTGATAAAATTCAATATCATTATGACCCCAAGGAAGAGTGTGGGTAGTATTCGGAATGATAAATCGTTTATCGTCATGGTATGATCATGCAACTTTATTCTTCAATTCAGTGTACATATTATGCAACACGCTTTTAAACGAATTCATCTTTCTAAATATCATACCACCATGTTCAACGATTTTTTGATAATCTTCACATGTCAATTCATTCTTTATAACTGATCGTTTAACCCCATTGGCTTTTTTAAATTCACCATCAACAGATTTCACGTAATACGCTTTTGCACCTGTACCATAAAAGCTCATGATTGGATCATTCGGAAATTCATCTTTGAAGTTACCCAAGATTGAACTTGTTACTGGAATATTGAATTGGTTAACTATACTGTAATTGGATGTATCAAACCTACTTATGTTACTTTTCATGAATTCATAAACATTTTCTGTATTTACTTTCAAAATGAGTGAGTCGGTAATTTTCTGTATTTACTTTCAAGTCGGTATCTGTGTACAGTAAAGAGACATTTTCACCAAAGTGTTGTTTGATGCATCCATAGAAAAAGTCGTACATGACTGTTTTTGATAATTCTAATATAGAAAATCCCAAATATAATGGTTTATCATAATGGACTTCAACTTTACCCAGTTGAATGGCAACGAAATTTTCTGTGAAAATTGAACAATTTTTGAAATTTGGTCTGGATATGAGAATGCTGGCACCTATATTTTTCTTTATATTTTCCCAATGTGTAAGGAGTCTAACATCAATTCTGTTATCTACATTCTCCATTGTCTTTCCATGTACCGCATTATTCATTAGTTTATAGAAATCTTTAACAGATTTGTTGTTAGACCTATTACGCATTTCAGTATTGAGATCTATATAGGGTTTCATCCAACGTGATTGTTTGAATTTCAATACTCTATGTGTATTCATTACAATCAAACCATTTTTGATGGCTTGCTGTAGATTTCTATAATGAACAATATATTTTCTTTTTTCATTCAAATTTGGAATTAATTTGGGAATTTTTGATTGTGTACGAGGTGGTACTAGTTTTTCAACTAAAAATGTTCATCATGCAACTCTTGTGGATAATGAATGTCCACTTCAAACACATACCCATACGGACTATCAGAACTCACATTCATCACATCAATGTTAAGAATTTCATTAGGTGTCAACCATGTAAATTCACTTGTTGGTAGAGGTTGTGACATGCTATGACCGTATAGATTCGTTGCATCTAAATATGTAATGAATGTGGAAGGTTCCTTGGGATTATAATTTGGTAAACATTTATTATTTGCTATATGTTTCCTCTTACTACACTGACTAATTCCACCTCGTATACCTTTTTGAAAAAAGTGAATCATATCAATGTCAGTTAGTAATTCCAATTCAATATTCGTATACTTCAACATAGCATCCCAAGATAATCCAGGTGCAGTGTAATAATGTGCTGGATCTAAATTATAGATCTCCAAACTTGTAATGCGAAAGTTTTCAAAAATATCACAAAATAGCAATACATCCGACTTCAAATACAAATCAGAGTAATCACCCAAATTCTGACACTCAAATAAATTCCACACATTTCCAGCCCTATCATAATCATTTTCTGATATATGTTCACAAATGAGTTTGTCATAAAACTGATTTTTTGTTGGAAGTGATGGATAATTCAATTTGTCAATGTCATCAACGAAGCTATATGGAAATACACCTTTCTGCCTCATCAAATTGAATTTTTCAATTTGTGGGAAATGTTTATGCATCTCCAAACATTGATCAGAGGTCAAGTTAGCACCCAACTTCTTCAACGAATCAGTCATAAATTTATAACTATCGATAAATCTCATTTTGAGATATTTCTTCTTAACCTTACCATCTTTATCGATATAGGTGTGTGTGAAGAGATGCTTAGTGAAAGATATGTTGAATTGTATACAATTCTGCACAAACTCTATGATCTTTTCTGTGTTACAGATGTTCTGTGTTATAGATGTCAAAAATGTATAAGTAGTGTATACAGAAATCTGTATATTACTTTGGCCCAAAACTTTTCAATTTACTACCACCCGAGTCCAGGAATATTATAGACATAAAGAAATACAAAATTGCCATAAAATCATTTCTACGCTACAATCAACTTATTATTGAAAAATTATATTGAACACATATACTTGAAAGCTCCATTCTTCAGAAATATCAAATGTATATAAAATGTCTGACAGAATAAAAATCTCCTTTTAAAAAAAGGGATACCTATCACAACACAAGCGCATTTGCGCTTAGGTGAAAGGTCCCAATATATGAAAGGGGATAAGAAATATTTATATATTATTATTAATTGTATATTATTATTAAATTGTAATTATTATTTGTAATTATTATTTGTAATATTATTTGTAATCTGTATACGTTGTATACGTTGTGAATAAAAATAAAGAGAAAGAGAATTCAGTGTAGTCGTAGTCGCTCCTTGTCTGTGTGTATGTATTCTAAATAATGGTCGTTCATGTTGACTAACCTCTTTACATTTTTCTTATTAAACTATTACAATAAGTTGCTTCATTATTAAATTAGCTGTGCTACAACAGGTTATGGGCCCAGTAACTTATTGGAGAATAATAATGGAAAAGTGTTAAAATCAAGAAGAGTTAAAGTATTCATTCTGAAAGAAGGCGTGAATAATGGCGGCGGCTGTACAAGTAAGCGTGAACGTGAAACCATTTGATGGCACCGGCAATTTTGCAAATTGGGAATTTCGGGTTACTCGAGCATTGCAGCGGAATTTACTGCTAGATGCTATTGAGAAGAAATTTCCGGAAGAAATTGATCCAGACTATGATGATTTCTGCAAAAAGGACGCCATTGCTCGTGATATTATAGTTCAGTCTGTTGCTAATAATATATTGGAAACAATCATGGACAGAGACACTGCTAACGCGATGTTGAATTCCCTCAAATCTACATTTGTCAAGTCAGGGATATCAAGTCAAGTTCAGTTGCAGAAAAAGTTGAGGAACATGCATTTTGATGGAAAAACCTCTCTTAGTGATTTCTTGATCGAGTTCGAGAGAACGTATCGTGATTTGAAAAATGCTGGAAGTAAAATGGAGGATCAAGAAGTTATAGTTCATCTTCTGTCAGCGATGCCTGAAGAATTTCAAGCAGTTGTGACGTCAATGGATGTCTTATTTAGTGCTGATCCATCCAATGTCAAGCTTGATTTTGTGAAAAACAAACTGTTATCAGAAGAGGAATGGATTGTGAAAAATTCTGGTAATTCTGAACCAGGTGTAGCTTTTAGTAGTTAAGGCAGAGGAACAAGAACCAAAGTAATAGCAACAGGATCCAGAAAAATACATGCGTGGACCTTTTCGTGGGAAATGTTATTTCTGTCAAGCTCAAGGTCATATGAAGTCCCAGTGTCCTAAGAGAAATAACGCCAATGTCACAAAACAAGAAGATGAAATTGTGTTTGTCAATGAGGCTGTCAAAGCCGAGGCTTCATCTCAAGTAGTTCAACAAAACGAAAAAGATTTCTGTGGAGTTGTAAATAAAAATGAAATAAAATTCATTATTGATAGTGGAGCAACATCTCACTTAGTTAAATCATGTTATGATGAATATATGACTGATTTGAAACACTCTTCTCATAAAATAAATGTTGCCAAAGTAGGAGAAGTAGTGAATACGAAACTGGAAGGACGTTTACCTGTGTTCACTGAAACCAATTTGTCCATTAAACTCGACAATGTTTTTGTTTGTGAAGGTCTTGCCTACAATCTTCTCTCCGTAAAGCGTATGGAGGAAAAAGGATTTGCTGTTGTGTTTGAGAACAGTTCTGTCAAGGTGATGAAAAACAAAACTATAATTATACATGGAAAACGTGTTGGGAATCTTTATTTTGTAACGTTCAAATTGGATACCAAAGCAGCTCTTGTTTCAAATGAAGAATCGTCCAACTTATGGCACCGTCGTATGGGACACTCTGCAAGGTTTCCAACAAACTCTTTGTGTGAGATGTCTTCAAGGAAACAAACACGTACATCCTTTTTGAAAAGTGTAGCTGAAGAGCGGAAAGCTAAGAGAGTTCTTCAGTGTATATCAAGTGATGTATGTGGCAAAATAAACCCTCCAACTCATGATGGAAAACATTATTTTGTGTCATTTATTGACCACTATAGCCATTTTGCAGTCATATACCTTCTCGAAAAGAAAGGAGAAGTGAAAGATGTTTTTGCCAAATATGTATCAATGGTTGAAACTAAGTTTGGGCATAAAATTGAAAACTTTAGATGTGACAATGGGGCAGAATATACTTCAACAACCTTCAAAACCTTCAAAAACTTTTGTGCTGCCAAAGGAATTCGTATTACTCACACTGTCGCTCGGAATCTGGAACAAAATGGAGTGAGCGAAAGGTTTGGCCGTACTATCCTTGATAAATCTAGATGTATGATTTTTGATTCGAAACTTGACAAGAAGTTTTGGGGTGAAGCTGCACTAACAGCTGTTTATCTATATAACAGAACTCCAAATTCTGTATTGCCTGGCAATATAACTCCAGCAGAGATATGGTATGGTTACAAGCCTGATCTGAACAAGATACGAATATTTGGATGTCAAGCGTATGCACATGTGGCAAAAGAAGATCGTACTGGTAAACTTGATTCTCATACTAAGAAATTAGTGATGGTAGGGTACTGTGAAAATGGTTATTGACTATATGATTCAAGTCGAAACATTGTAGTGAGTTCTCGATTGTAGTGAGTATTTGATGAAATGATCAATACACCCAATGAAAACAGAATTGTTGTAGAAATTGGTAATCGAACACAGTTGACACCTGAAAATGATTCCGAGTCAGAAAGTATCATTCAAGAAAATGACTCTATACATGAAAACCAGAATGATAAGCTGAAAAAAGAAAGTGATGATATTCGTAGAAGTTTCCGTAATAGGCAAAGGCCTAAATATCTAGATGAATATGATATTGATCTTATGATGGCTTTATCTACTGGACATTTACCTTCAGAAATACCAAAAAGTTATAAACAAGCCGTTGAAAATAATAATGGTTGGAAAGAAGCTATAGATAAAGAACTTCATTCGCTAGAGGAAAATCATACATGGGAAATGGTAATACCCTCACCAGACATCAACATCATTGATTCCAGATGGGTTTTCACTGAGAAGGAGGTGAATGGAGAAATCCAGAAGAAAGCATGTTTGGTTGCGAGAGGTTATCAGCAACCGACTTTGGAAGATGTCTATGCAACAGTAGCCAGAATGTTGACATTGAGGACCTTGTTAGCAGTTGCCACTGAAAAAAATTTGCATATCCATCAGCTGGACGTGAAATCTGCATTTCTGAAGAGTGAACTCAAGACACCAGTTTACTTGAAGGCACCTGACGGTTTAAAAGTGAGTTCTCCAGGTCTTGTGTGTAAATTAGTGAAATCGTTGTATGGCCTACGCCAAAGTCCAAAGTGTTGCAATGATTATATCAACAGTCACTTGATTGATTTGAAATTTAAAAGATCTAATGTTGATCCATGTGTTTACTTTAATGATGTTACATATATCTTGATATGGGTAGATGATTTTATATTATTTTCTAATAGTATCTCTGATGTTACCAAGGTAAAACAAGAATTAATGAAAATTATGGATATGAGGGATTTGACAAGTGATAAGATAACTTTTTTGGGTCTTGAAATTTTGAGGCAGAATAACAAAATTTATATATTTCAGAAACATTTAATAAAAAAGGTTATCAATCATTTTGGAATGGATGATTGTAAAATTTCGAAAATCCCAATGCAGCCTAAATTGAATCTTACAAAAGGTTCAGAAAATGATAATTTTAAAGTACCATATGAAGAGTTGATAGGGAGCTTGATGTACATTATGTTAGGGTCAAGACCTGATTTATGTTTTGTGGTATCCTATTTCGGAAGATTTCAAAATTGCTTTTCAGAAATTCATTGGAAACACCTGAAAAATGTAATACGTTATTTGAGAAACACTGAAAGCTTTGCTCTTTATTATAATAATCTGTATGATATATCAAAAATAGAGTTGTCTTATGTAGACTCTGATTACGCAAGTGATGTTAATGACAGGAAAAGTGTCAGTGGTTTCATTATTTTAATTAATAATAATGTAGTAGGCTGGTGTTCCAAAAAACAATCTGTAGTAGCACTGTCAAGTAGTGAAGCTGAATTTTTAGCACTATCAGCTTGTATGTCTGAATGTCTCTTTTTAAGTAAATTACTAGAAGAAATGTTTGAACCTGTATACCCAGTCAATGTCTATGAAGACAATCAGGGATGCATTAAAATGGCTCACACTTATGAGACTAGAAGAACAAAACATATTGATGTTAAGCATCATTTTGCTAAAGATCTTGTGAATGCCGGAAGCTTTGTTATTAATTATATACCTACTCATGATCAATTAGCTGATATAATGACCAAGGCTCTACCACTAAAACAATTTGAATATTTTAGGAAGAGACTTAATGTTATTGAAATGTAAGTTTGTATATTTAATATAAGGTTGATGTATTAATGCAGAATTGAGGGGGAATGTTGAATTGAATACAATTCTGCACAAACTCTATGATCTTTTCTGTGTTACAGATGTTTTGTGTTATAGATGTCAAAAATGTATAAGTAGAGTAGTCGTAGTCGCTCCTTGTCTGTGTGTATGTATTCTAAATAATGGTCGTTCATGTTGACTAACCTCTTTACATTTTTCGTATTAAACTATTGCTTCATTATTAAATTAGCTGTGCTACAACAAGATATGTATTTCTCTTTTGTTTGTGAGATGACATCAACTTTCTCTTTATTCGTATACAATTCTTTTATGAATAAATGGCAATCATAGCCGCTTAAATTGTGGAAAATAATAGGGATTTTGAAATTCAAATTACATTTGGAATGAGCGGCATGTGATCTTTTCTTTCCTGTAACATGACAATGATCTCTAACTTTGACTTCACCATCAATAAATTGTTTATTACATATACCACAAGTTCCGGCTGCAGCAAATTGTTCCTCTTCTTCGAGGGTTTGTGCATCCATTGGTATAGGATCATTGGATTCGAATCATCTTCAATGCTACTCACAAATTTCTGAGCTGCATCTACACCCCTAGATGTAACAAATTTTGACAAATCATCATTATATGAACATTTTATCAGATAAGCAAATGAATATGGAGCATGTTTGAATGTTTTATTCGTGTATGAACTTTCTGGATTTGGCTCATTCACGTGAATCGGTTCAAGTACTGATTCAAAATCAGCATATACTACAAATGGTACCCTCATACTTGCGTGAAGTTAGCGTCGGACGCCAGCGTCCAAATCTAGCGCCCGCCCCCCACTCCTGAGTCCGATTTACACCACACAACTAGTAGAATGTTGATTCATAAAGATCGCTTATTTGGCAACCAATATTTTTAACATGATTATTTCCTCTTAGAATCGACTTCAAACTTGAAAATATCATTATACTGCATGCAGCTTTCATAATCTGTATTATAATGACGAGGAAACATTGACGTGAATGTGATAGATATAAAACACTTTTGGGTCACAACTGGTGGAATTTATGACCAAGTGAAAAATTCATCAGAAGAATGATTCATTGAATGGGTAATTTTCAGAAAAAGTGTCATAGAAAAATGAACTCCCATCACTTGAGTGGAATAGTTCGCTTTCCAAACTGTGAATTGTCATCAATTATGTCCGAGTGAAAACTGTTATCAGAGAAATTATATACTGAACACTGAATTTTCAGTCCTTCAAAATAGTGGGGTCATAAAAAAAATACCCCTTCCACATTAGATGTTTAATTTTTTCCTTCTTAAACTGGCTTGTGTCCCCGAATACGACTCAATGAAAAATGTTAATGAAGAGATGGCATACTGGACTCTGAATTTCCAGCCCTCCAAAATACCGGGAACCAACAAAAAAAAACACCCCTTCCACATTAGATGTTTATTTTTCCCTCTTAAACTGGCTCGTGTCCCCGAACTAACTGGAAAATGTTAATGAAGAGATGACGTACTGAACTCAGAATTTTCAGCCGTCCAAAATACCGGGAACATAAAAAAAATCACCCCTTCCACCTTAGACGTTTAATTTTTTTCTTCTCAAACTGGCTTGTGTCCCCGAATACGACTACCTGGAAAATATTGATGAAGATATGATATACTGAACTATGAATTTCCAGCCGTCCAAAATACCGGGAATATACAAAAAAACCACCCCTTCCACTTTAGATGTTTAATTTTTTCCTTCTCAAACTGTCTTGTGTCCCCGAATACGACTACCTGGAAAATGTTGATAAAGATATGATATACCGAACTATGAATTTACAGCCGTCCATAATATCGGGAACATACAAAAAAACCACCCCTTCCACATAAGATGTTTAATTTTTTCCTTCTCAAACTGGCTTTTGTCCCGAATACGACTAACTGAAAAATGTTGATGAAGATATGATATACTGAACTCTGAATTTTCAGCCCTCCAAAATACCGGGAACATATAAAAAAACCACCCTTTCCACATAAGATGTTTAATTTTTTCCTTCCCAAACTGTTTTGTGTCCCCGAATACGACTACCTGGAAAATGTTGATGAAGATATGATATACTGAACTATGAATTTCCAGCCCTCCAAAATACCGGGAACATACAAAAAACCACCCCTTCCACATTAGATGTTTAATTTTTTCCTTCCCAAACTGTTTTGTGTCCCCGAATACGACTACCTGGAAAATGTTGATGAAGATTTGATATACTGAACTATGAATTTCCAGCCGTCCAAAATACCGGGAACATACAAAAAAACCACCCCTTCGACATTAGATGTTTAATTTTTTCCTTCTCAAACTGTCTTGTGTCCCCGAATACGACTACCTGGAAAATGTTGATGAAGATATGATATACTGAACTATGAATTTACAGCCGTCCAAAATACCGGGAACATACAAAAAAACCACCCCTTCAACATTAGACGTTTAATTTTTTCCTTCTCAAACTGGCTTGTGTACCCGAATACGACTAACTGGAAAATGTTGATGAAGATATGATATACTGAACTCTGAATTTTCAGCCCACCAAAATACCGGGAACATACAAAAAAACCACCCCTTCCACTTTAGATGTTTGATTTTTTCTTTCTCAAACTGGCTTGTGTCCCCGAATGCGACTACCTGGAAAATGTTGATGAAGATATGATATACTGAACTATGAATTTACAGCCGTCCAAAATACCGGGAACATACAAAAAAACCACTCCTTCAACATTAGACGTTTAATTTTTTCCTTCTCAAACTGGCTTGTGTACCCGAATACGACTAACTGGAAAATGTTGATGAAGATATGATATACTGAACTCTGAATTTTCAGCCCACCAAAATACCGGGAACATACAAAAAAACCACCCCTTCCACTTTAGATGTTTGATTTTTTCTTTCTCAAACTGGCTTGTGTCCCCGAATGCGACTACCTGGAAAATGTTGATGAAGATATGATATACTGAACTATGAATTTCCAGCCGTCCAAAATACCGGGAACATACAAAAAACCACCCCTTCCACTTTAGATGTTTAATTTTTTCCTTCCCAAACTGTTTTGTGTCCCCGAATACGACTACCTGGAAAATGTTGATGAAGATATGATATACTGAACTATGAATTTCCAGCCGTCCAAAACACCGGGAACATACAAAAAAACCACCCCTTCCACTTTAGATTAATTTTTTCCTTCTCAAACTGGCTTGTGTCCCCGAATACGACTAACTGGAAAATGTTAATGAAGAGATGATATACTGACCTCCGAATTTTCAGTTCTCCAAAATGATGGTGTCATAGAAAAAAATCTTACGTCAGCAGAATATTTTTTCTCTGTAAACTAAAAACTCTGAAAAATTCTGGTGAAGTCATGATTTGAAAAGAATGAAAATATTTTTCACACATATTTTTTGCCTACATTATAAAAAATGTTACTATTTGGAATCGTTCAACAGTAAAATTATCAAGAATATTTTTTTATTTTGTCATTTACATGAGAATCGTAATATTGTGAGAAAAACTCAAGAGACATAATTGAAAGGCAATACAATTTTCTACATTTCAACAAAAAAACATTTTGATATGTAGCGTAATTACTGAGTTATATGTATTTCAATGTAATCTCACTTCGACCGAACGCACCTTAGTAAATATTGTTTTAACGCGCAATGACAGTTCTGCTGCATGATTTGCTTTTATGCTCTTGACTAGTACCTATTTGGCGGCGACCAAAGTTGAAATATTTAGGAGTAGTAGTGAATTGATTTTATTTGTTTTACGCATTGGTTGTGAAAATATCCCTTTGTCGTTTTAAATTAATGTTGAGTTGATTGATTTCATTAGTTATTTCCAATTATTATTTCTTTTATTTTATTATTTTGTGGTGTAAAACCGTCGAGATTTAGTTTTATTTTCTTGGGGGAAATTATTTCATTACGTTATATATACGATTACGAGGATATACGAATATATATACGATTAAGAGGAACATGGGAGACAAAATCGAAAATCTTGTTAATCGAATAAAATATTTTGCTAGTAATATAACTTACGATGAACTAGTCGTAATTGATTACAATGATGTATTTTATGAGCATTTAGTTGCGCATGTTCACAATAAACATCAACATCAACAGAAAAATAAAAAGAGATGGATATATCAGACGATTCAACGAAATTCTGGTAATATAAAAACAATGTTCGAAAAAAAAACAAACATAAAAAAATCTTCTTTGGATGTGGATGGTATCGAAGCAAATAAAAGCAAATCGCTTAAAGAATATTCTGCTCAGTTGATTGAAAGTGAAAATCAGTTTAAGGAAGGTTTGAATTCTTGTCACTTATACGACAACCCGATATATGAATTCAACCTACAGAAAGAATCTGAGTTGGTTAAAGTTTTTCTCCACGACGAACAAGAAACATTCTTAAATAAATCTGATGATGAACTTGTCACCATTTATTCCGGAAATTTCTCAAACTCCAAAGTTAGTGCTCTTTCCGATGCAAAACTATTAAGTAACTTGAGAGGGGAATATGCGAAATATTCAACACATTGCCAGAGAGTTTCAAAAAAAAAAGATGATGCTAAAATTAAGGTTGACGAATTCAATTCATCCGCCATGAGTGCAGACTCCGACTTTTTAGATATTGCCAATAAAGATATTCATTCCAAGAATATGATGCAGAGTCAAGGAAATGAAGAGTTGATGTTGAATGGTTTCACGAAAAAAAAAGATGAATGTATATATGGAAGCTCTTTAATCGATTCAGACGTCATCTTCTCTGACTCGTCAAAGTCTGTTATAAATAACAGTATAACAGATTCATCAATTTCAATTCCTAATGCTACAATATTCCATGAAGCATTATCTAAACGCCAAGTACTTCCAATTAGAAGCAAAAATATTGATCCTTCCCAACATCTGAAAATTAAAAGAACGGATTATTCAAAATGTACATTTCTAGAAGGCAAATTTCACATTAGTGAAAAAGAGTGGAGTACAATAACTGTTGACGAGAAGTTGTCAAATAAATATTATCCATTTTTCTTTCGAAATAATATAAAAAAGTTCGTAAATAATAGTTGTTCAGTTGCATTCTACAGACTAAAATATTTAAAAAACAACATAATACTCCTAGCCTATTGCCGAAATAATTATAGAAAATGTAAAAACTTCAAAATCTATATTTCCATTGATTCACGATATGGCAAAATGGTGCGGGTTTATTCCACGTCTCGCGATTACTGTCATCTTTACAAAATAACCGACCAAGTGAGAGGTGTGGAAAGAGACATAAAAAAAATGTGTTGAAAAATATGAAACCTTCGAAATATAAAAAAAAAAGCATTTTAAAAGCGGATAAAGCTGCTATCAAGAGAGGCCACTTACAAGATATAAAATCGGAAGAGATGCTAAGAAAACTCCGCAGCCAGGCAAAAAATGCTTTGAAACGACATGAAGACTCCATGGTCGACATGTTTTTGTACAAAAAAGATCACCCTACATTCATACGACAAGTTTGTTCGCCACTAAATGTGAAAATATTCAGTACCGAACAGTTAGAAGTTGCGAAAACTTCTTCGGTTAAAGTTTTGCATTTTGATGCTACAGGCGCAGTTGTTTGTAATACAGGAAAAGACGAAAAGAGAATTCTTTATTACGCTGGTGTTCTTACTTTACCCGAAAGAAGACTTTGCCCTTAATGGAGATGATTTCGTGTGAACACGACACTCTGGCTATATTTGATTTATTTTATAAATTTAAAAAATTTTGCGAAGAACAGAAGTCGTGGCCTGTATTTAAAATTTTCGTGAGTGACTTTAGTTTTGCAAGTTTGAACGCAGCATCTGAGGCATTTAATAATATAGATCTTGAAAAATATTTGCAATATTGTTTTGAACATTTGCAAAAAAAAAGTCAAATATTCCCAAAGAAAAAAATTGTTTTATTTTTATGTTGTGGTCATTTCATGAAAAATTTGGTTCAGTTAATTGAAGACCACACCAAAACTGTTGAAGACAAAAAAATAAAAAGATGCATTAAAACAATATTTGCAGTAGCTTTCAATTTAAAGAATTTAGAAGAGGCTGCAGATTGGTTCAAAAATGTAACAATAATTCTTACTTCGGAATTCCGAAATGATAGTGTTGAAAACGCTCTGTTGAAATTGAATCTTTCGAGTTTTACAGAGAAGCAAGTGATTTCAGAAATAGGCGATGATCACGATAATATTTTGAAGAGAAGAAGTTTGCGTACCAATTCTCCGTTTTATAAGTTTTTTTCAGATATATATAAACATAATAAAGTATTAGAAAAGAAAGGAGGTGAGAGAAACGAGTTTTTCTTTCCTTCTTTAATAGAATCTGTGTTGGAAATATATATGGGATTGTTTCCACTGTGGTCGGTAGTCATCACAAAAAGTAGACTGAGTAATGCTCTGATTGAGAGATGGTTTGGTTTTCTCAAAACCGACATTCTGAATGGATCAAGGGATCTAAAACCGACAACATTCATAAGAAAAGTTAGAGGACACGTAATGAAAATTTATAATGAAATTGATTTAGGCATATCAAAGCATAGCTTATCTACAGTTCCGAAGGAATTATATTTATCAGATGAGAATTCAGATGAAAGTGTTACAAAAGCTGAAGAAAAATGAAATAGAAAGCGTAAATCAAAATTTACATATTTCTCCGGAAAATATCTGAAAGATTTGCCTAAGTATAAATCTGTAGAATCGGTTTTGCTGAATTCTTCGAAAGAACAAAAAATCATATTGAATATTTTGGAAAACGGCCTGGTGAACGATGTTACGTATTATAAAAAATTCCGAAACTGGTTATATTATATCGGTCATTATGATTATGTTACAGGTGATAAATTTGTAACTTCTCAGGATTTCAACAAATTGAATGCCAATAGCATGTCCCAAAGCTATGGATAGCTACAAATACTTTTTTCGATTTAGAAAAAAGACTCGTTTTCGGTAAAATATCCCCCTTTAAAAAAACTACATTTATTCCTTTTCACCTACACGAAGAGAAGTGGCTTTTAGTCAAAATAAATTTTGTTGATAAATCTTTGGAAATATTCAATCCATATGGTAATACAAACATAGAAAATGAGGAGTTCCTCAAAAACTTCATCAGATTCTTGCAACTCTACAACGAGAAAAGAGCTTTGTATGCTACATATAAAAAAATCGAAGAGAAAGATTGGAAGATCATCAGTTCAAAGTGTCAGTCGGTACAAATGACTTTTGAAGCAAATATTCTACCTTTATACACTTTGGATATACTCACTTCTAGAATTTTTAGTAGCCAGCTACTCTCTGAACCTTTTGATATAAAGAAATATTGTAACGATTTACAACTCTTACTATTACAATTTTCATCGAATGTTTCTAACTTGTGCCCAATATGTGGTAAATTCGAAGGTGCAGAAAATATGAATTGGGTAAACTGTGATCTTTGTAGAAGATGGATTCATTTGAAGTGCGATACAAGTCAATTCACTTTCAGTGAGCCTTTAGATACTCCAGGGGTTATATATTATTGCCCTATTTGCACCAGTAATTTCAATGTGAAGTCGTATTTTAAATTAGAGCATCAGGATATCAAATCAAATGATCTCATGAAAAAAATTGACTATTACAGGTCTAATATTTATTTGGGCAATTATGTTGTTGCGCGGTATAAGTGTACTTATGATTTAACAATTGAAGATTATTCTACTTTGGACAAATTTTCGTATATTTCCAACACTGTCTTCTTCATAATCGCTGATCTTTTGCAAGCTGATTCCCAAAATCATAATGTAAAAATATGGAACATATATAAAACAGAACTAATGTTTTTCAAACTCAACTCACTAGATACAGAGTTTTTCGGAGATGATATTTTCAAAGACCTTCATGGAAAAATTAATCTGATACCTATCTTGCATAACAGACACTTTACGCTTATGGTCGTCAATTTCACAGATAATACATTCTCTTACATCGATCCAAACGGAGCAACCAAAACAGATCAGTACAATATGTTCGAGAAATTCAGGAAATTCATTACCATGTTAAATGGTCATGTAATAAATCCTTACAACTTGACTGAATTCAAAATAAAAAACGAAAGTCATCCCAAACAATCCGACTCTTACAATTGTGGAATATTTATTTTGCACTTCATCAATTGTATTCTCAATAAGATTGAGTTAGAAAGAAGTTTTGACCCCGATCATTACCGTTTAGAACTTAAAAAATACCTATTGACGAAATCAGAAAAAATGATTCCGTATTGTTTGATATGTGGTCGATACGTGGATGAAACAGAAAAATGCTTTCAATGCAAAACGTGTAATAGGGTTTTAGAACCGAAATGTTTCCGATTATACTATGAGTTTGATGAATGTTGTCCTTTATGTATGTCTGCAGAAAAGAATGATGAAATGTGAATTGAAGAGGAGTGGAGTGAATAGATTTAACTCAGAAATAAACTATACAATCACTATAATCTGCGCAATCTCTGTTCAAAACTGTATCTTATCATATTTTCATCAACATTTTCCAGTTAGTCGTATTCGGGGACACAAGCCAGTTTGAGAAGGAAAAAATTAAACGTCTAATGTTGAAGGGGTGGTTTTTTTGTATGTTCCCGGTATTTTGGACGGCTGTTAATTCATAGTTCAGTATATCATATCTTTATCAACATTTTCCAGGTAGTCGTATTCGGGGACACAAGACAGTTTGAGAAGGAAAAAATTAAACATCTAAAGTGGAAGGGGTGGTTTTTTTGTATGTTCCCGGTATTTTGGACGGCTGTAAATTCATAGTTCAGTATATCATATCTTCATCAACATTTTCCAGGTTGTCGTATTCGGGGACACAAGACTGTTTGGGAAGGAAAAAATTAAACATCTAAAGTGGAAGGGGTAGTTTTTTTGTATGTTCCCGGTATTTTGGACGGCTGTAAATTCATAGTTCAGTATATCATATCTTCATCAACATTTTCCAGGTAGTCGTATTCGGGGACACAAGACAGTTTGAGAAGGAAAAAATTAAACATCTTATGTGGAAGGGGTGGTTTTTTTGTATGTTCCCGGTATTTTGGACGGCTGTAAATTCATAGTTCAGGTAGTCGTATTCGGGGACACAAGCCAGTTTGAGAAGGAAAAAATTAAACGTCTAATGTTGAAGGGGTGGTTTTTTTTGTATGTTCCCGGTATTTTGGTGGGCTAAAAATTCATAGTTCAGTATATCATATCTTCATCAACATTTTCCAGGTAGTCGTATTCGGGGACACAAGCCAGTTTGGGAAGGAAAAAATTAAACATCTTATGTGGAAAGGGTGGTTTTTTTGTATGTTCCCGGTATTTTGGAGGGCTGAAAATTCAGAGTTCAGTATATCATATCTTCATCAACATTTTCCAGGTAGTCGTATTCGGGGACACAAAACAGTTTGGGAAGGAAAAAACTAAACATCTAAAGTGGAAGGGGTGGTTTTTTTGTATGTTCCCGGTATTTTGGACGGCTGGAAATTCATAGTTCAGTATATCATATCTTCATCAACATTTTTCAGTTAGTCGTATTCGGGGACAAAAGTCAGTTTGAGAAGGAAAAAATTAAACATCTTATGTGGAAGGGGTGGTTTTTTTGTATGTTCCCGGTATTTTGGACGGCTGTAAATTCATAGTTCAGTATATCATATCTTCATCAACATTTTCCAGGTAGTCGTATTCGGGGACACAAGCCATTTTGAGAAGGAAAAAATTAAACGTCTAATGTTGAAGGAGTGGTTTTTTTTGTATGTTCCCGGTATTTTGGTGGGCTAAAAATTCATAGTTCAGTATATCATATCTTCATCAACATTTTCCAGGTAGTCGTATTCGGGGACACAAGCCAGTTTGGGAAGGAAAAAATTAAACATCTTATGTGGAAAGGGTGGTTTTTTTGTATGTTCCCGGTATTTTGGAGGGCTGAAAATTCAGAGTTCAGTATATCATATCTTCATCAACATTTTTCAGTTAGTCGTATTCGGGGACAAAAGCCAGTTTGAGAAGGAAAAAATTAAACATCTTATGTGGAAGGGGTGGTTTTTTTGTATGTTCCCGGTATTTTGGAGGGCTGAAAATTCAGAGTTCAGTATATCATATCTTCATCAACATTTTCCAGGTAGTTGTATTCGGGGACACAAGACAGTTTGAGAAGGAAAAAATTAAACATCTAAAGTGGAAGGGGTGGTTTTTTTGTATGTTCCCGTATTTTGGACGGCTGGAAATTCATAGTTCAGTATATCATATCTTTATCAACATTTTCCAGGTAGTCGTATTCGGGGACACAAGCCAGTTTGAGAAGAAAAAAATTAAACGTCTAAGGTGGAAGGGGTGATTTTTTTTATGTTCCCGGTATTTTGGACGGCTGAAAATTCTGAGTTCAGTACGTCATCTCTTCATTAACATTTTCCAGTTAGTTCGGGGACACGAGCCAGTTTAATAGGGAAAAATAAACATCTAATGTGGAAGGGGTGTTTTTTTTTGTTGGTTCCCGGTATTTTGGAGGGCTGGAAATTCAGAGTCCAGTATGCCATCTCTTCATTAACATTTTTTCATTGGGTCTTATTCGGGGACACAAGCCACTTTAAGAAGGAAAAAATTAAACATCTAATGTGGAAGGGGTATTTTTTTATGACCCCACTATTTTGAAGGACTGAAAATTCAGTGTTCAGTATATCATTTCTCTGATAACAGTTATCACTCGGACATAATTGATGACAATTCACAGTTTGGAAAGCGAACTATTTCACTCAAGTGATGGGAGTTCATTTTTCTATGACACTTTTTCTGAAAATTACCCATTCAATGAATCATTCTTCTGATGAATTTTTCACTTGGTCATAAATTCCACCAGTTGTGACCCAAAAGTGTTTTATATCTATCACATTCACGTCAATGTTTCCTCGTCATTATAATACAGATTATGAAAGCTGCATGCAGTATAATGATATTTTCAAGTTTGAAGTCGATTCTAAGAGGAAATAATCATGTTAAATTATTGGTTGCCAAATAAGCGATCTTTATGAATCAACATTCTACTAGTTGTGTGGTGTAAATCGGACTCAGGAGTGGGGGGCGGGCGCTAGATTTGGACGCTGGCGTCCGACGCTAACTTCACGCAAGTTACCCTCATTTGTCTCTCAAAATTTTCAAACATTAATTTATTTTCCGCAACCATCCGACCATATTTATTGATCTTAAAATTGGTGGTTGGTGTTGTTGTACTAACGAGATTACAATCATTCATCTTATGACGTAAAAGCAATCTCTCGCTGGAAAAATATATCAAACATCCATCACAAACATATTTTTTGTCATCATGAGCTGATAGTTGACTAGAAACTAATCTTGAAAGATCTTTGATCCAACAATAGTGACTATTGCCGGAGTCATCAGTTATAAGTAACAAATTGACATATCTCCGGAGTCTTCTCTGTGAGTATCGCAATGGACCAATCACATCATACTTCACTTTACCCTTATCAAATTTACTCTCTAAACCGTAAACATTAATTGAGATATCATTCCATCTTCAAATCTTTCAATACTCTTATTATTAACTTTAACCGGAAAATCCATACCTGTGACATCTAAAACATTGGAAAAATGTGGATATGACGTAACTTCGGACACTACCATTTGCAGGATATAATGCTGATGTTATAGCCCAAGCAAAACAGTGTTGATCTTCGTTACGAACATTCACGACAGCTTTTCTCCATTCAATGCATTCAGGCAGCTTCACATATGAACGTCCTCCCAGTGGACTGTATTTATTAATATTGACTTCGAGAAATAGTATTTTTCACAAGTCCAACCTAAATTACAAAAATAAATAAATATTACTAATCAATCTCGTTGGAATTTACAAAAAAATTAATACCTGAGTCACGTTCCTGGAATTCAGTCGTTTGACCCACAATTACATCACGGAATCCATCAAAAACAGCATTCAAATCTGAAGATTGGTCCACTATTTTATTTTGGGAATTAAATGACTCCGTGTCCTTCGAATCTTGAGTCTGAAGAATATAATTCCCAAAAACTTCCATATTCATCTTGATGCTTTTATGGATCCTGATGGCCGATTCCAGTAATTCAATGACCTTCTGCCTAATCTCATTGAAAAATGACATGTAGTCAGTGAATACAATTGAACTCTCAACCCTGTACGTAGCAATGCGGCAATTGAATGCATTCGTTATAATTTGAACACCTTCAGACAATTGAACACATGCTTTATTTTATTTTTATGACTCATGGTTCTTCGGTGAGAATTCACTTGCGTCATAGGAATTGTCACATTACAGCAATTGCAAGTATACATTGGTGTTGCATTGTCCACTCTCATCCGTTTCACTGCAGGTCCTCCTTGGCAACTCTGGAGCTGATGCCGATGAAGATTATCACTACGAGTGAAAGATTTACCACAGTCACAGAAATACATTTTATATAATAGTTCTCACTAACTCACTTGATGTAAACTGACATAACCAACACTCGTCCGCTTCTTAAATACAGTCTGATCGGGCCCGTCAAGACGTCATAGCCAACCCCACCTCTCAACTACATGCGCCAAGCCCACGTCCCAATTGAATGCGATAACAGATGTCGATACGAACAGGCAGTGGTCGTTGCACTCTCGTAGAGAATAGACGTTAGGCAGGCGGTCTTCGGCTGCCGTGGTGTCACCATCGATAGCGGGGCTAGAGCGATGCGTTACGTCACAGCCTTCACGCATCGGGAGAGGTGAGGGCAGACCGATGAATACGCATTACTCAGCCGCACGTCGTGGAGTGAACATCTTGCTCTCTTACCGTTGGACGGATGCTGCTGTGACGTCACACCACTACTAACTTGGTGGGCTCACACCGATGGAACATTCATTACTTGAAGGATCTTCGAAGTATGCAGACGTATGTTTGTACATAGACAAGCACATGATGAAACCCTGTACCGTGCATTCACACACACACCAATCAAATGTAATTACGTCACTATGTCACACACACACCCAAAAATCTCATATGAAAAAAAAATTCTGAACGATCCCTGCACCAGACCCTTCAAAGTCACATCGCCTTGATGTTACTAAACAACAACAAAAAAAGCAATTAATACGTCATAGTGGTGGGGGGAGGCCCAGAACCGGCTGTAATCTGCTACTTATATTTGCCCTTTGCATCTGCTATATACAGTAGAGCTGTAGAAAGTAAAACGACATTATTGTCATGAGAATGTGCAATAATTTTCTGATTTGATCTGTTGTGACTGTTGGCAACAATTGGACCTTCAGATAGATCTGACTGTGATGGAGTAATTTGATGGAGTATTTGAAGTGGACGGGGAGCCATGAGACGCATGAACCTGTAAATCGTTAAACGTGCCTGAGAAGTTAGTCGAAGACTGACTAGAAGATGCGGAAGATTGCTCCTTAAGCTTCTGTTCACTAGAAGATATATCCTTCTCAAAATGAAGCAGAGAGTTGTGTTTTTAGCACAAGATCGGCAGGAACTACTCAAACAATCTTGAGTGGAATGATCTGGACGTAAACAATTGGTGCATACCTTACGTTTTCTGATTTCTTCATATCTGGCACTAGTCGACAGTTTCAAGAATTCCTTGCAATAATAAATAAGTGATTACCCTTACAAAAAATACAATGATGATTGCTAGTTGAAAAATGTATAAACGATTTCTCATTTTTGTATCCCGGTTTAAGATCGACATTTTTATTATCAATAGATTCCAACAATTGACATCTAGCTGATAAAAAATCAATAAACTCTTGTATTGTGGGAGAAACTTCTGTTGAAGTTTTGACTTCCCATTCGTTTTTTGTACCCACATCTACCTTAGACAACAATAAATATATTAATATCGTACTCCATGATTCTACTGGCTCACCTAAGTTTTTTAATGCTCTGTAATGTTTCAGAAAATTATCATGAAATGCTCTTAGGTAAATATGCGAGTCCTTGATAAACGTTTTTTGATTCAGAAATATTTTTAATATGACTTCTAATTATAATTTTTTTATTCTCGAATCTATTCTTCAACAAATTCTACGCCACTGGATAATTTACTGCATTCACCTCCAAGGAATCGATGAACTTGGCTGCATCACCCTTCAAATATGACTGAAGATAGTAAAACTTTTGGATATCGGACAAACTGGAATTACTATGAATAAGTGATGTAAAGGTGTCTGCAAAATTAGACAATTTATCATAATAATATGTTCCACTAAATTCAGGCAATGACAACTGCGGTAGTTTTACATTAAAAATTAATATTTGGTTCATTGACTTGATGAAAAGACGATGCACCTGGAGTAGGATTACATAAAAGATCTCTTGCTTTCGAAACAATAAGAAAATATTTGTTTTCGAATAGATTTCTTTCATCATGCTGTGACGAATCATCATCCAATATTTCAATTTGAGATTGGATATTATCGAATTGTCGTAAAAGGATTCAATGCGCTGCAAACGAGTTGCAATTTCTGTCAATTTGCAATGATTTGCTGAATCCTCAATGAACCCTATGAATCTTGTTAATTGTGATTTTATTTGACCCCTGCGGGCTACTAGTTTTCTTAATTCTTCTGACATTATTAAATGAGAAAAATTGAATTAACAAATTTTCCAAAGGAGAATTCAATTTGCTGTGTGAATAAAAAACTCACCAGCTTCGATGAGAAATGAATATTGTTTTGAGTTTCCTAAGAAAATGAGTAAACGAATGAATTAAATTATTGTTTTTGACAGACAACGTCACTGTGACGTATAATCTGTCTTTTATATGAAAATTGAATTGTTATCATTTGAATTGAATAGCATCACCTATCTATATGGAGTTAGGTTTGCTTGAATACTTATGAAGATCTGATTTGTATTTATTTTTGCATTTATTGCAAACGGTTTATGGTAAAAAGGAAAGGGATTGAAGGATGAATCGGAAAGGACTCACGGATTCTTCCGCTTTGTATCTTCCGTCGTTGCTCCTCTTCTTTGAATAATAGATATCCGTCTCATGGGACCAATGTCTAATCTTGTGGTGCTGGAGTGTCTTGCTGTTGAAGTGGACTGTATTTGTATCTTTATTTCTGTACTCCTATCGCTACCACTCGAATCTGTGCTGGTTCTGGTAATTGAAAATGCTGTTGCATATATTTAATGAATGTATATTTTACAGAGTTACAAAAACCAACATTTCTAACTATCGTTGTTTGCTAATCTCTCTCCTTCTGTCATCATGACAGTTGTCATAAAACATGACAGGGGCGTATCATATAAGAAATTCAACAAGTAGTTCATTTTCATCACGTAAATCTTCACAGAAAATGTCCTGCATATGCAATTAGCAATACAACTGAAAGAGTCGACCTTCAATTTTGGAACGGACACACTTGCAGACCGGTTTCGGGCTCCTAAGCCACTCGTCAGTGCAAGATAGTAAGTTGGAGCAAACTTTAAGACGAGGAATGAAATATTCTGAAAGAATTTCGATTTTCAATTATAGAATATCATTGACTTTAGGTTGATGATGGTTACTATTTTTATCAATTTTGATCAATGATCTTTAATTGAGTTACTTCGTGACAGTGAAATGGTATCTACTCAACAATTGTACCTAATCCATGACATGACTGACATTTTCTTACTATAGGACACTACTTTACATTTGGATGCATTTTGTTAACTTCACACCAAGTCTGTATATTATCTAACTGACGTTGCAATGTTTTACAGTCTTTGATAGTTTCGACAGGTAAATATATATTTAAATCATCTGCAAAAAATAACTTATTACAATCGACATAATAACTGAGGTTATCAATAAATAATAAGAATAGAAGTGGTCCGAGATTCGACCCCTGAGGTACTCCAGATGAAGGATTGTAATAAAAAGAATCATAACCGTTATAAGATACAAACTTTTAGCGTTGAAGTAAGTAGGATTTAATGAATCATAAATCAGCCAGTGTTTACGGGGGTGATTATGATAACTCCTAAAAGCCGTGGCGTCTCTCGTCAGCGGACTATTCGGCAGAAGAAACTTGAAGAATTTCTGAGACTACCTCCTGATATGTTCAGTGACTGTCTCCACTTCAGCCAAATCCAACTGATTGATCGCAACTTGTTGTTCCGTGCAATGAGCGTGTGTTTTATCACCGCAGACGCTCGTTGGATCGCAAGACTCAAGTGTTCCCTGAAAGTTCAGGCGCCTATCCAGGATAACTCCCAGATACCGCGCGCTTCTCTGCTCATCAACGCTCACGCCTTTCATTCTCAACTTCCATAAGATCTTTACATTAGTTAATTTCTTCGAAAAGTTGACGAGCTCAGTTCTCGATGTATTCATCTCAATTTTGTTCCTATCAAAGTACGGCATGATCATCCTGTCGAGATAGATATGCAGTTACTTAGCCACCTCGCTCGAGAACGAATGCGCGTAAATTGCGGTATCGTCCGCATAGATACTTACACTCGTTTTCGAGAACATGGAAAAATTGTACGTACACAATGTATACAGCTGCGGTGATAGGCAAGACCTCTGCGTGACATCTGCTTCAACTAGATAATTTGCAGATTTGGTTTGGTACACTCTCACACGAAAAGTTCGATTGATCAGGTAGGATTCAAGAATCCTATTCACAAATAGAAGCATGCCTGCCGATCACATTTTGGCGACAAACTCTTCTGTCCACACCTTGTCGAAGGCTTTTTGAATATCCTACAGGACTATGACTATGTTCTTCCCCTGATGGAAGGATTCCTTTATCCCGTGAATAACTCGGATCAGTTGAGACGAGGTTGAGAGATATATTCTGACCTCGTCGGAACCCAAATTGCTCCTCCGGGAGAAGGAGCGAAGACGGCTACTCAGCAATACTTTATCGACGCGACGACCTTGGCGAGCGTACTGGGGAGCGAGATCGGGCGATAACTATCAGGTTTCTAGCTTTACCGGCTACAAGGCCGGTAAAGCTAGACAACTTGGGTAGTGTTGGTGTTTAATTATTGCGTTGACAATATGTACCAATTGTACAAGATCCTTTCGAGGAAGATTGCGGAGTGAAACTGCTTCGATTCCATCAAGCCATGGGGCTTTGTTTTTCCCCAGGGTCTGTTCCGTCATGGCCGGAACATTTCTGTTCTTGACCATGCCGGCGACCTTGATGCTATTCTCTTGCTCGATACACTCATCAGGTTTAACCCAGTGAACATTGGCAAAATACTTCCCGAACAACCGAGCCTTTTGGAGATCCGACACCGCATATACTTGATCTCTCTGTATGGTAGGTATGACTTCGAAGCGGTTCTCCAACTCTCGAGCTTGTCCTGCCACCTTTTATTGGTGAACTCAGATATGCGTTCATTGACCTCTGCTGCAAGTCTCAACAGGTGATCCTTGTAGCGGGGATCACGAGTTCGCTGCTATATTTTTCTTTGGATGATCTTTTCTCTCATAAGTTCAACAATATATAGTTGGGAGGATATCTCGGTGTCCTTTCACCACTACCTTCCTTTTCGACCTATTTCTGGAGCATTGGATGTTTTCGACGAACTGCTCACAGATCATATTGAGGTCACCTCACGATATGTTGCTTTTTATCTCAGTCAAACCGTTCATAGCCGATCTGAGCTTCCCCCTAATTGGCGCTCCTGTAGCTATACGTTGCTTTCCTCCTAATGAGGTTAGCTTGAGTAAGACCAAAGAGCACCGGACAACGATCGGAGCTCAGCTCGTCTACCGTGACCAGTTCGCACAGGTCTCTTACGTTCTTATTTAGGACAAGTTCGATAGTGGTGTGTGAAGAACCGTTCCATGGATAATGGGTTGGCTCATCCGGGTATTCGATGTTAATGTTGTTGTTCAGGGAGTACTCCCACAGCGTCCTCCCGTTGACGTTTGGTCGATTCTGCCAGTTCCACTCACGCCTCCTGGCGTCAAGGTCTCCCACAATCAGCACTTTATTGCCAACGCTCAACAAGTTATCCAAGTTTTGCGGAAAGAAGTGTCCATCCCGCCAATTATACACTACAAATACTAAGGTATTATCAGCAAATTTCATACCTACGTGTTCTATGCTACTACTCTGCTGATGTATCTGCGTATGTGCGATACATTTTTTAATGATAATAGCTACCCTACCGCTTCTCACCGCCCAAGGGAAATATACCCGGATGTTTGTAAAGCCGCGTACCTTTAGTATATGCTCCTGCCGAAGTCTCGTTTCAAACAGAAACATTATATCAACCTTGTATGCAAGAATGAAATTGACAACACTTGGATATTCGTTGCAAATCCCATTCACGTTCAGCATACATGTGTTTATAGGCATTTAGAAGTTACATTCATGGATACCGCACGCGAACGTCGCGAACGCATTCCATTTTTCCAAGGGGTTACGAGTCCCCGCCATCAACTTACACAGGTCATTTGTCGCCCTAATTATTTCCGCCAGGTTAACCATTTCGTTGAGCTTCCGGAAGCAATTAGTTGCTTCCAAGAGGCTCTGTTGGGCTCCAACAATGGGCCTCACGCTCTTTGTTGCTCGCTCTCCCTCCACAAGTGGGGGAGTGGCGAGTGGTGAAGAACTAACACCAGGTTGGTGTGATTGCCTACCAGCAGCCCTTCTTTCCCAGGTGTTTTCCTTTGATGGAGGTGCCGGTATCAGCCTTAGAGGCAGTTGACCTGTCCCCGGCTGTCGTGCGGCCCTTTTGGCTTCGACCTCCTTCGCGCGCTCTCGGTAGACTGGACAGTCTCCAACTCTGGTACCGGTGGCACTGCACCAGGACTCTAGTGTTATTTCTCAATTCCCACGGGACTTGGTGTAGAGCACATGTTTTACATTCCACTTGAGGAAGCTTGATCATCATGTACAAGGGACATCTATCCGTTCTCAGCCTGTACACGACAACCACGCCCAACTTGTGCTTCTCCCAGGGTTCTTCCTCGATTTCTTCCACTTTGGGAGCAGAGTCCAGTCCCTTGACGCATGTGTTTTGTCCCCCGGAAGTTATATGTATGGAATTTCATGTTTTCCTCTTTGATTGTATTCACTATAGAGAAGTGGTCCCGTCTGGGCTTAGTTTTTATGAGAGATGACCTCTCAGTGTATTCCACTTTTAAGCTCCGCCGTAAGCTCCTTGTTCATGGGAATGATGCCTTTTACGGTTACGGATTTCCGTGCTCTTAGGACTCCTGCTTCCACTTTCCGTCCTCTTCTCCGGGTGAGGAGTAAGAGAGTTGGAATTTTGGCTTTAGAGTCTCATTGGGCTTTCTCAAATTCACAGTTCTTGCCAGGATGCTCAGGCGGTTGCCTTTACCCTCTCCTGGCCTGGTTTTTTCGATATTTTTAATTTCTTCAATGGCTTCAGCCTCTTTGATTATATGTATTGCATGTGGGTCATCCTGATGCGTTTCGTTCATGTTCGGTATATTGTTTCCTAATGTAATTTCACATTCCATTCGGTCCACGACTCTAACGTTGTTTCGAGGTGGTTCATTAAAATCCCCCTCTACCGGTGGATTGTGGATTTGAACAACTACTTCTTCCAAAACAGGGGTAGATTCAGTTAGTGGCGAGTGAAGGCAGAAATCTGTGGGTGCGTCACACCCCCCGCCCCTGGTTGCACTCAGTCACCGCTATGCGGCTTCTCCGTGCCCTCGGTACGTTGGGTGTTCCTCTTCTTCATGTCTCTGTTCTGCTCCTCGTTTGTTGGGGTTTTTATAGTTTCTTCCTCCGTATTTTTTTCTATTTCGTATTTAGACTTGTAATCTTCGAATTGTTTTTCATTTGTTTTGATGTTGATAGCATATCCATGTGGAGTATTCTGTTTTTCCTTATGAAGCCGGCCTTATTTTTGTAACTTAGTAAGGATCCACTCCTATCTGAATCAGAGAATTTATCTCTTAACTTATAGGCCAATGCGTCTTAGTATTCTTCGCTCCAAGATTTTAGGTAAAATTTTAGTGGCCGAGCAAACTTGAGTTTTTATCAAATCAATTGGTTATAATCGATTCGATATTTTCCTACTAATAACTGAAAAATCATCGATTATATCAAAAGCATTTCAAAACATCAGATCGATTCGATATATCGCATTGTCAACATCGATATTTTCAATGCATCGATGTATATCATCTATACCCATTCTCCTTTCTCCCAGAAACAGTGATTTTAGTATCGTCAGCATACATAATTATGTATCTGATATGAATACAGATAATTCATTGATAAAAATCAAGAATAACAATGAAATCAAGAATAACAATGGACTCAAAACAGATCCTTATGGAATGCGTATTTTCACATCATAAGGAACTGATGTAATTCCTGTATCATGGTTATTCACAGTCGTTGCATTGTTGACGTCGTTGCAGTGTTGACGTTGCAGTGTTGACACCAGTCATAAATATCTGAACTTCAATAGGAAAATAGAATGTAGAAAAGCAACCTTGGAGTTTCATATTTTCATTTTGACATCCACCTCACGGAATATCGGAAATAGTGTTCTGTGTCAAACATTGAAACTTAAAACGATAACACAAATCTAATTGCCAAAGCACAATAGAATGTCTTCAAGTCTTTAGCTTTTTACTGTGGCCAAAGGATAAACCTAATTGAAATTAATTTTAAAAAATGGGTGATAACTTAGTCGAATGGTTAGGAAATTATATATAATATTCACTAAAACTTCTACATCCGTTTATATTTTAGGAAAACTCTCATATATGACTTGAAAAAGGCTCAACTACATAAAACTCAAGTTGTTGATCATCCTTTGAAAAATGTTGTTGTAAGTTGCTATGTATGGGTATAGTTCATACATTTTTAACTTGGTATATTTTCAAAGGTTACAGAAAGGATCCCTAGGAAAATTCTTGGTTCAACTTCAAGCACAGGTCGAACCACTCCAGTATCAACACCAGCATCTATATTGGAGCCCCTTACCCTAGCGTTAAGGCAACTTGATCCATTGTCTGAGTTTGCATTACAAGATATGGATCCTTTGTCTAAAATGGCCGCTGAAATGGTGAGAAACTATAAATAATATAATAATAATAATAGCGACTTTATTTTCCATTTTACATAATAAATAATTATTTCCATCTTGAAATGCTAATTGTTGGCATAATAGGCGGAGTTCAGCTTAAAAAAAAATTATATGACAATATTATTTGACTATTCAATTGAGCTGCTCTTCCACTCAACCTCATAAAGCGCTAAACAATGAAAAAATAAATAAATTAAAAACATTCCTAACATTATTATCGAGGGGTGTTCTGTTTCTTCAATAAAATTATTTTCAGATTCTCTTCAAACTTATCTAACTTCATCTATTTCAAACTGTTCGGAATTTCATTGTAAATTTTTGAGATCTGATAACTGTAGGATCTTACATATTGTTTTGTTTTGTGCAATGGAGGTGTTAAAAGCCCTTTAAACCTCAAGTTCAATGTATGTACGTCAGTTCGGAATTTGATTTTATTATATAGATATTCTGGTGTTTTAGTTTTAATTATACTATGATATAAGCTTGCAGAGTGGAGCAACATCTGATTATCCATATTCAACCAGTTTATATATTTTAAAGTATGGGTAGTGCTTTCATATTTACGAATAGCGAAAATCAATCTCATGCAAGAATTTTCTATTTTTTGTATTTTTTTTTATAAAAAACTGAGATTTGGACCATACAGACAATCTGCGAAATTAAAATTGGACAAAAACAAGCTCTCGCGAAGTATTGATTTGATTTTTCTTGATAAATATTGTCTACTACTGTATATCAATTTTAAATGTCCATATACTCTGCGAATTAGTTCATTCACATGTTTTTCAAAACGAAGATTCTCATCTATAATGACTCCTAGGTTTTTAGCACAATCAACCACTTAGAGTATATTTTATATTTTTTACAATATTTCTTTTTTTTTTTTGGCCAAAGACTAAAATATTTGACTTAGTAGCATTCATTTGTAGACCGTGGTTGGAAGATGAAGCTACAAATGCATTCATATCAATATCATTTGCTATGAAAAAAGTTTTTAGTTTAGCAATATGTTGAAACAATTTTCAATTGTTAGTGATAAAGTTTACATTCCTAGTTGGATTTATTTTTTATTACTATTACGGTAGAAGGCTGATTTATGGATTAAGTTACACAGCAATAATTGTATGATAACGTAATCATTAACTCTAAAGGACAACTGTTCATTTCACAGATAACATACAGTAAAGCTAACACAATTAAAATGTAGTTGTAGTATTTTTGATTTTACACATGTTAATAATTAATTGTTAAAATACTAAACTTACATTCAAAGAGCATTTACAAAAAAAAGCTGAGTGAAGTAACCTTGAAGTCAAAAACTGGTACAAAATTTCTCACAGTCAATCATTGAAGATGTACATACAACAAGGATTCCATGCTTTGATTGGTTGTCCTGAAGGAATAGCTCCTCAAGAAATGGAACAAACCCATTTTTTTACTTCACAGATAAAGTTGTTGCTTTAGCAGCGTGGCATTCATAAGTGAATTCCTGTTGATCTATTACTTTATGTTTTTGCTGAACTGTCCATGTTAGCATAATATTGACATTATGAATTTCATTAGTTCGGACTTCCATTGTCTGATATCATATAAAATGATTTGAAATCCCTGAAATAACTACTAAAAAAAGAAGAATTGAAAATGAATAGCTGAAAATAACAATTATTTCAAGCAAAAAAACCTGAAATGAAATAATAGTGAAATAAAATACAAGTAAAAATTGAACAATTGAACAAAAAATAAAAAGTTAAGATATTCCAAGCCAAGTTACTTCACGACGTTTCAATTGTTATTATCCACAATCGTCTTCGGGTGATAACAGTCATCTCCCCTGTTGGTAACTTCGTTCGTTTGTGCTGTTTTCTCGTTCTTGGCAACCAAGTGTCGCCCATCTTTGCACTTGGCTACACCACGCTGATGAGGCCAATAGTCAGAAACACTTGCCCGTGGTTTGCCAATAATTTTTCTTGAGTGCTGTTCCGACTAATCCTTTCCTTTTTGAATCATACATATATATTTTTTTCTGTATAAGAAACACTTTATGTACGTGAGCAGAATTACCCCAAAATATTAGACCATAGCTTAATAAGAAATTTGCAAGTCCATGGTATGTTAACTTAAGAATATCCAAAGAGACAGTACTGTACAGTTGTCGAATAACAAAGCAAATACTGCTGAATTTGGATACTAGATTGTTTATATGAATTTCCCACGTAAGCTTATGATCCACATAAATTCCAAGAAATTTAATATGATGAACTTGCTTTATAGCCATTATAATTCATCCTTATTAATGGACTATAATCATAACGAATATTCTTCTGCAGGAATAACATGAAAAATGTCTTGTGTGTACTGATAATCTGATAATCAGTTATCGACACACCACTCATAAAATATATTTGCTGCAATATACATACCTTAATGGCAGTTTCAATGGATTTTCCATATCTGGACCCGTTGACAAATTGAAATGAGATTGTTCTATTCCAAAAAACAAGTGAGTCATATATTATCTTGGCAAACTGGGATCGTTTACCCTTATAAATTGGGACTGATTTTGATATCTTTGAAACTTTTGGATAATGTCCATCAACAAATGACATGTTTATCATGTGTAATAGTATATAACATATTAAATCTACAACTTTGTTACAGCTTTTATGCAGATATCATCTACACCTGCAGAGGTTTATTTTGTTTTTTTATACTTTCATAGATCTCCTGTGGTGTGGATGGTATTGAAAATACAGTACTGCTGAAAAATGTACATTTCATGTTCTCCAAGTTCGGTTTAGTAGCCCCCATGTTCGTAAAGAATTCATTGAAGTGATTACAAAACAAATCTTTTTCCTGAATATTATTTATTGTTAGCTTTGATGGTAGCGGAATTGTTGATTTATTTTTTGCTTCATTGATTATCTTCCAACTTTCCCTTGATATGTTATTGGCATTGCGTATTCTATTATTATTATTATTATTATATTCCAATTTGGCCTTCTTGAATTTTTCTTTATACTGAACCTTTAGACATTTATAACGTTCTCTGACGCAATAATTTTGTGTATGTTCAACTAATTTCGACATTTCACATAACATTTGATGAAGATTTTTTATTTCTTAGTTGAACCATGGCTTTTTCTCATTATTAATTTTTTCTTCTTTAATGTGAGAGCAATGTTGAAGTAATATTAAAAAGTTGAGTAAAAACAATTGTATGCCTTATCTACAGTTTTTGAATTGAATACCTCAGACCATTTTTCATTTGATACAAAGTTTCAGAAAGTTGTTACTTCACCAATAGTTCATCATTGTAGATGACTTAATTGTGAATAGTAGGCTGAATTCATTCAATATTCAACTAAAAATTGTTACTTCAGTAACGTCAGAATTATTTCTCTTTATCACTTGTTGCTATCACTTCTAATGTTGTCGTTCATGGAAATCTGGAAATTATTTACAGAACTTATATGCTTTGTTACTTGATGTGTCCACATGTATAGAGGCCATAGCTTCTGAAATATTCGCTTGTGTTCGTTATACATTGCCATGGTGACAATGTGACATCACGATACGTTGCCGGTCGCCTGCCACCTGTGGCGTACGCATAAATTACTTTATTAATGAACTTTACTGGTTCAAGATGAAATAATCCCAACTGGAAAAGAGAAAAGATTGGGGTTTCAATATACCGTTTGCAGCAATGAAAACTAAACAGATCCAAAAACTTCAGGACAAATTTGTTGAGTAAATCATTAAAAAACCGATGGATTTTCAATTCAAGAGAGACATCTTTTCTTTCTGACCTCAACTTTCGTATCTTTTCACCTGCCATTTGGTCACAATCACCCTCAAAAATTGAAAAGGGAAAGTACTGAGTGTGACAATTAATTGAGGACTGTTTAATACGAAACTTTTCATTTTGGCGCTTTTTTGCGGAAAAAACAACGACATAAAAAATCAAAATCAAGACCTCAACGTCAGTATCAGATATTCCTTTGTTCTTGACTTGTCGAATCCCGAACCCAGCAATTATTCAGGTGACGTCACGAAATAACAAATCAACTCTACCCACGCATGGTCGTTCTTCGGCCGAGTGCGAAATAAATTATCGGCAAATTTTAACAAATGTTTGTTATTTTATATGCGAACGCCTACTCCGTTTCACTATATCTCGAAATTTATGGCGCAGTCGTTCTGCATTGCAAATATGTTAGATCTTTTTTTTTCAGATAGAATTAGAGCAGTTCGGAATTGTGGTAAAAAAACTCGGCTGCCGATCGAACTGCCTTAAAACGAACACATCGTGATAATGGGAGAAATAAAGATGTGTTTTGTTATTTTGCAATGTTTCAACAATGACGTAAACGGGGATAAATCGGAATTGATCGAGCCGATAATTATTTATATCGAGAAAATGCATTTTAGATATACATTTCTACATTTTATATATACAAGATCCCCAAATGAAAACAAAACGCAAGTGTTATCGAGTGTCAACATTTTAGAATCTCAACGAATCTAGATCCTTCTGGTCGGTAGCTAAAGGTGTTAATAAAAACTTCACAAAATCCACAAGTCTACACTGAAACAAGCGGGTAGTTCAATTGCAACAACAGCCATAGGAAAGGAAAATCTAATATCTGAACAATTTACGTCCCACTGCACAGCCGATTTTCTGGAAAAGGCACTACTCACTATTCCCACACTAGAATCCACAATATAGGAAATTACTTTTCGACAACGTCTAGTAAGGCGAATTTTTTTTTTTTGATATAATTTCATCTGACTCATAATCATTCAATGAAATCAGAAATTCACAAGTCTGAAATGTATGATCTGATAAGTATGAGTGTTCAATATTCGTTGACATAATGGAGACATTAGAAATACTACATCTATACCAGTTGAAACGGTAGTAGAAATGCAAGTTAGTTTGGCAATGTGGTTTATCATGTCAAATTCCTTGAATAAATCAATTACTTTGAGAGTGTCTTCATTTTCAGTTAAAAAATTTACATTGATGTCACCACATAAAACGTAACGATTTGTTTTTCCATATATAAGGCTCATCAGACCATACATGCTTTCTATAGATATATCTTGGTTGCTGTCAGAGAGGCTGGCATCTGGCAAATCAACACCGCCGTATATAGTGTCTTCCAATCGCGTTCCGGATCGGAAGGACGAAATCCCGGCCTTGAGATTCGGAAGATTGAACGGCGTGTACACAAGATGAAGGCTAAGATCACGTCGGCGAGACAACACGCGTGTCGTATCCAATGTGTGATGGATTACAGGGCGGCCAACAGGCATTTCACGCCCGCAGTCGTATCCATCACACTTTAAGTCAAGGCGTGCTGCTGACTACCAAACAGCACTGCCTTGATAGGACACGAATGCTAGTGGCTGCTAACGCGGAACCTTAGGTTCCGCGAGAAACCTCGCTTATTCCAAGAGCCTCCACGTGTTGTGGATAATCCGCCGACCGCTGATCAGGTGGAATCCTTCTGGAAGAGTGTCTATGAACACCCGCAGCCACTCAACTTAGACATTCCAGCCCTAGCGCAGTTCAAAGCTTTCAACAGAGAACTTCGACAGCCTGAGCTCAATAAACTGCGCAACCCAATAACCCCGGATGACGTTCGAAGAGCCCTTGTGGGTTCCAAGAACTTTGCTGGCCCAGATGGGCTGAACACTTATTGGTGGAAAAAACTAACAAGCACCCACCGTCATCTGACCAAGAGTTTTCAACTCATGGCTAGATGGAGAGCAGCCGATTCCGGATTGGTTTGTCGAGGGGCGGACCGTTCTCATCCCTGAAAGCGGATATTTGTCGATTACAGACCCATAATTTGCTTGAATTCGTGTTATAAGTGGTTTACAAGCATCTTATACATAAGAATACTCATTGCAGTTGACCGAGTGTTCGAACGGATATATGAGCAGAGAGGGTCGAAGAGAGAAGTTGCTGGATGTAGAGAGAACCTGCACATCGATAGATGTGTAACGCAAGACTCGATACAATATAAGAGTAACCTCTCTATGGCCTTGATCGATTACCATAAGGCATTTGCTACAATATCGCATGAGCTCATCTTGCATTTGCTCAGATGCCTTGCGGTACCTAACAAAATGTGAGATGCATTGAACAACTGATACCACTCTGGCGAACTCGCTTCACCATAACATCTGGCCAAGCCAGCGTCTAAACCGGGTGGGTCACATTCAGAAGGGGTGTATTTCAGGGCGATTTCCTCGGTCCCCTTCTCTTCTGCATCTCACTATTGCCATTATCCGTTGCGTTCAGAAATACTCGAGGGTATAACTGTGGCACCCCCGGAAACCGGAGGCACAATGTTACCCATCTGTTCTATAGGGATGATCTTAAACTTTATGCCTCTGGAGAAAAGGATCTCCATCAGCTCTTGAGGGTGGTGGAAGAGTACACGCGTGCTATCGGTATGGAATTCGGGATAGACAAATGTGCGGGGACTACGGAGAAGATGTGCAACTCGTAGGTGGAAGCATCCTATACCATTTGGATGCCGGAGAGACGTATACTTACCTCGGGGTGGAACAACGCCACTCACAAGAGGTAACAGCAGTGAAGAACTCTCTCCGCGGCAAGTATCAGCATAAACTTCGACAGATCAGGTCATCGGAACTATCGGGAAAGAACAAAGTTGCTGCAACAAACATGCTTGCCGTTCCAATCTTACTCTACTTGTTTGGAGTAGTGAAGTGGACTCGGGAGGAGCTGTATCAACTCGACGTAAAGACCCGAAAAACGATGCATCTCTATAGGAGTTTGTATCCCATATCGTCCGTTCCACGGTTGTACTTTCCCCGACAACAGGGAGGCCGTGGACTTTTGAGTTTGGAGTGTCTACATGACAGAATGGTACTGGATACAGCCTGTAAAGTCGTCAGGAGTTCTGATCCCCTTCCTCTACATGGTCTGTGACCATGAGAGAGTAGGAATTGGAGCATTTCTCTTTAGGGCAGCTACCCGAGCAGCTGATGAACTCGGTTTAGTTTTCTACACTGAATGAGGTGACCACAACTCTGTCACCGAGTTGGAACCCGTTCAGCAAAATGCTCATATAAAAGCCGCAGAGATCACCTCACTTCTGCGGAAACACAAGGATAAACTACTGCATAGGGTCTTCTTCAATAACATTGGAGACCTTGGCTTATCAAAGCGCCTGACTTTCGCTTTCCTCAGATCGAGTGGGCTGAAGTCGGAAACTGAAGGGTTCATCATGGCTTGCCAGGATGGTGCCTTCAACACCTTAGTCTACTGCAATCGCGTGATGAGTATAGAGGTTCCTGATACAAGGTGCAGGGCCTGCCGCGAGGCGCCCGAGACCCTAATGCACTTGCTATCAGCATATCTAGCATATGCGGTCCCGGCCTATATCCATTGAAATAACGCGGCCATCTACGACACTCTTACGGTATTGACGAGACACCAGTGTTGCCCTAGGCTCCGGGGGATACTGAATACGTTGTGTGGAACGAGAAGTCCGAATTCATTAGAACTACTCGTTCCCCACCCTCAGGCTCATACAAGCTAATAAGCCTGATGTAGTCCTTCTCGACCACCAGAGTAAGACGATATTTGTCGTGGAGTTTTCAGCTCCTGGCGAGACGAGTATCGTCCGAAAAGAGGAGGAAAAACGGATAAAATATTGAGATTTTCTCTTCGAACTCCGCAAGACTCTATCCAGATCACTCTGTCAAGATGGTTGTTCTGATTACTGGAGTCCTTGGTGGAATGATGCCCTCTCTACTCTCGAATCTTTAAATGATACCGGTTTGCCGCACTAAGGAAAAAATTTAGCCGGACAGATGCAGAAGGCTGTCATTCTTGGCTCACTGCCTTTGCTCAGGGCACATGATTCTCGGACCCAATGATCACTTACCCCACGGTGTGGGGAGTGGTCGTTGGTTGATAATGCTAGTGCGCCCTCCCGAATGTATCGGGGGATAGGGCCTGACCAGCCCAAACTATGATTAAAAAAATATTTTTCCCCCGAAACATGCAATGTTTACCGGTTTCCCGACAAGACTATGATAATTTTTCAGAAAGATACATCGTCACGATTATATTATTTATGACAAAATGAGTTTATTAGGGAGTAGCCTCTCAATGGAAGACATGTTATTTCATACATTTTCAACCAGCGTTCACTGATACAAACAATGTCAGTTTTGTTTATATTCGATAATATTTCCAACTCATCTATTTAACCATGATTATTGAAATGCATGAGATTAGAAGTATTTATAATGCTTTCTCTGTAAGTTCTAACGAAACATTTTTTACTTGATTTTCCTGTCCTATCGCCTGTCTAAAAAAGAACTAGGTCCATCCTCCACCTCTCCTTTAAGAACATCTCTAATTTGATATTTTTCATAATATTATATAATTTTCATAATATTATTGTATATACTATCTAATTTCTTGAACATATTTTTCATCTATTTGAAGGATATGAGTGATACAAAACTTTCAAAAATGTCAGCACCAAAAGAAACTGAAGATAATGTGTTTGGTAATATGGAATCTTGGTCATCAAGAAAATCTGCAATTCTATCAAAATATACTACTTCTGAAAAACTTACCATGGTAACTAGCTTCTTGTCCGAAGGGGAAAAAGGTATGATGTAGACTCATTTTGTAGCTGAGATTCAATATTATATATTTTGCTAGGGAGTCCATAGGGAACATTAGATACTTCAAAATTTGAAGATCAATAACACTATCATGAAAAACTCCTTTGTATTATTACTTCTCTTGGTATTCAAAAAAATAACCGCTTTTGTAAAAAAATATAATTTGAATAAAAATATAGGATGAAAAAAATAAATTTTTGTCTAATTTCTACTAAGTTTATTTTTGTTACGATCGGTTTCGGTGTGTTAGACCATTCCCAAGTAACTGATTTACAAACCAAAACCGGTCGTAACAAATAATAAACCTAGTGGAAATTAGACAAAAGTTATTTTCTTTATATGAATTTATACAAAATAAATAGGTCATCAATTGAACAAGTTGCAAAAAAATAATGCAAATCACGTGACTACTGTTCTTGTGGTATTTTTCATTTTGATCTAAGTAGAAATTGATGTCAAATTCCAAATAAATTTGTTATAGAAAAAATCCATATGGTGCATACTTAGCTAATCTCACTCCAATATAACTCCAATATCAATGCTTCCCATGTTGGGCTGTAATCTCAAAAATATAGAACAATATGAAGAAAAATTAACAATATGTTATGAGAAGAAAAGAGAAGAAAAAAGACACCACATCAACACACCACACCACTATTATCTGAGTTGTGGGAACAATGTAAGATACGTAATATGTGTTAACAAAGAGTACTTTATTTCAACAGTAAAAATAATATTCAATCTGTATATACCTTTGATTCAGATGATCCCAGTATAACTCATAAGGTGGATTAGATTAGACAAAAGTTGCCTATTTAGGGGGACAAAAGTCTTTCTTCAGATCGTGACTATCAATTGTTGTATTTGCGACATTTGTAAAAAACTAAAATTTTCTTCATATCTGGAAATTGCAGCAGGAGCTGGAAATTGCATTAATTCTAAGTATCTCAATTTTGCAGGTAGATGTGAATGCATTTCTGCAAGTTTTTGTTACAGTATACAAGTACTGTTTAAGAACTGTAGCAAAAGGTACTAAGCAAGATTTTTTTGATATGGATTTTCTCATCATAACTCCCTGTAATAACAGAGAATCAAATCTTAATTTTTTTAATGACTCTCATTATGAAAGGTGATAATTCGATTTCATATTACGACTGAAGGTGTAAAATGGGAGTGAGGGTGTAACAGGATTTTCTGTCAAATACGTTTTTGAAAAACAACTTACTCTATTAATACAATTTGTATAAAAGAGTAACAATACTTCAGATAGATGTGTTTAGTGCTTTTGATAACAACAAAGGTTATAATATGCGAAATACATACCTAAATGTTGTCTGAAAATAAAGGTTTTTAATAAATTGACTACTGAACTGATAAATACACACTTGAACACCTGAATTTATTTAAAAAGCAACTAAATAATATTCGGTTGGAAAAAGCCTATGACGTGAATGATTTCGAGTTTTTCTAAGTTGAATTGAATTGCAATTTCATTTTGGTCGTTTGAAATTTGTTTTACATTCTGATGTATACGTTTATTTATTCATACATATGTAAATATGAATTTCCCTTTTTGAATAATTCCCATGAATATTTGTATGTGACTTGTCCAGAATCCACAATATACTTCTGAATAATAAATTATTATTATTAGTTAACTAGTTTAGTGAACCAATAATTTTTCAGAAGAAAGGTTGGTTGGGTAACAGGATCAATTTTTTCTTAAAAAAAACAATTGTTTTCTTGCCATCGTTTCGAATTTAATTAAATTCTTCATCAGGGCTCTGTAACAATGAATTTTCATAAACATATCTCCCACAAAACTTATACGATTATTATCGTTTCAATTTTACAAGAAGTAATGAGTTCTCAATTAAATTACTCACTGAAAAGTAGTTTATTCGTGTTAATATTACTATTTTAAAAACCATTAGACATATTAGATACATTTATGATGCACTTTTTGGAACATTTGGTGTAGTAATGAATATTACTGGAGTTTTTTCCCAACACCAAATCGTTATTTCTAACACCTCGACACATGTTTCGATCACCTCTTTGAAGATGAAGATTAAAACATTCAGTTTTAATCTTCCTCTTTGAAGATGATCACTTGGTGATCGAAACACGTGGTGAGGTGTTAGAAATAACGATTTGGTGTTGGGAAAAAACTCCAGTAATATATATTAGATACATATAAAAAATATATATATATAAAAAACATTGCAACAACCAAATTTTCTAGACAACATAAACACAGAGTGACATGAGATGAAGCCATTCGTTTGCTTCATGTCCTTGTGTGTTGATGTCTCGAAATTTATTGTTGTAATGTTTTTTTTAAATGTATCTAGTATGTCTATTGGTTTTTAAAATAGTAATATTTCGGTGAGTAATTTAATTAAAAACTCATTATTTCTTGTAAAATTGAAACGATAATAATCGTATAAGTTTTGTGGGTGGTATGTTTATGAAAATTCATTGTTACAGATCCCTGAAGAAGAGTTTAATTAAATTCGAAACGTTGGCAAGAAAACAATTGTTTTTTTAAGAAATTATTATCAATGCTTCTAATGCACACCGATTGGTTTCATTGATGGATATACAAACTTGCCAATTTGTATCTCCAAATAATCTAATGAATCATTTACACAGCGTGTAACATATTTATATGTAAGTATGAGTATGTGAGTATGAGTTTTAATAGTTCAGATTTCCATTGTCTAATATGATATGATTTGAAGTCTCTGAAATAACAAATGAAAATGAGAATTAAAAAAAATAACTGAAAATAACAATTATATTAAGCAAAAAAACCCTGAATAGAAATTACTGTGACAAATTAACGAATTAACTGTCTTAAACAAATTTATTTCCAACAATATTTCACTAATCACAAACTAATTTATTTAAAAAAATCTGTTTAAAATCTGTTTTTCCGTTAATCAGCTGTCGCCCTCATACGAACGACAACTCTCAGAAGTTGAGTTATTACAACACTTAGCAACTAACGCTTAATTTATTTCCACTATTTGAATTTCTTGTTTATCCGATCGATTCACTTTCTGAACTGCCTCTTGGTCGGGAAGACGTGCTTATATCGGTAACGGTCCTTTCTAGAAATCTGTAGTCGGTTCGGTCCTAGAATTTTACCTGCGATTTCCGACTGCATTCTTTCGCGGTGATGTCATGTGTTTGTTCGCTGAGTCAGCCGGCATATCGGTCAGGGACGGCATCAGATTCGTTACATTACAATGAAATAAAAATTGGCACAAAATTGCAAATTTAAAAACTAGGTGGTTTCAAGCAAAGTTACTTTAATACGTTTCGATTGTTGGTATCCAGAATCGTCTTCATGTGATAACTGGACTTATTCCCTCCGGCCATAGCAATTTCTCGTTAAACTGGTGAAGCGGAGAGAGGGAAGATGGGATAGGTGAAAGTACTCGAATGACCTATAAATAGTCATCTCTGGGAGGAATAAGTCCAATTATCACCCGAAGATGATTGTGGATACTAACAATCGAAATGTAGTGAAGTAACTTGGCTTGAAACCTCTTAATTTTTATTTCATTTTACTTGTTTAATTTTCAGTTTTTTGCTTAATGTAATTGTTATTTTCAGCTATTCTTTCTAATTCTCATTTTCATTTGTTATTCAGAGATTTCAAATCATATCATATTGACAATGAAAGTTCGAACTAATGAAATTCACCATGAAACATATTTTAAGTTTGATATATCTACGAAATTGATTAATCACTAGCAATTAACTTAAAATACTACAAATGTAGAGTACTTAATTTGCCTTCTGTTTCAAGTAACGGTGAAGGCTCAAACTACTGCAGTGGACAAAGTACAACACCGTCTAAAACAGTTAGACTCATTCGAGGAAGCTTCACAACAAACGCTAGATCTGTCGCAAGCTGAATATGTTATGAAAATTGAACAACTTAATCAAGAGCTTGTGTCTGCTTGGAACACAGAACAGAGAGTAAAGGCACTCAAAATAGCTATTCAATGTGCCAAATTATTGACAGATACAGATGTTTTACCCTTCTACCCCAGTAAATTTGTTTTGATTACTGACATCTTGGATACTTTTGGAAAACTTGTTTATGATAGGCTACGGATAAAAGCAAATTATTATAAGTAAGTAGTTCTCACAGTATGCATTAAATGATGAAGAAATCAATACCAGTAATTTTCAGACCAGGTTCAAAAATACCAACGTCTCTCCCAGAAGATTTTACCCCAGACATGGTGCCGGATACTGCCAAAGAAACTTGCCTCAACTGGTTTTATAAAATTGCTTCAATAAGGGAACTTGTACCAAGGCTATATGTTGAACTGGCTTTATTAAAGTCATATAACTTCGTGTCCACAAAGTAAATACAAATTTTTCAGATATGGATCTAGTAAAATATTTACAGTTAATTTTTTAGCGAATTTTCAGAGTCCCTCCCTCGCATCACTGATATGATTCATGGAGTAGGTAACCCCCTAGTGGCAGTTTATTTAAGATGTTACCTGTGTAAAACCGGGATGACCACAACAAATATGAATACAGATTTTAGTTTCTTGCTATCCAATTTCACTGGGTTCCTGGATTCATATCAACATGTAATTTATTTTTTATTCAGTTTTCAGATTACTAGTAATCTGAAAAATGCTCTTGTAAATATTTCAGGATCACTTATTGTTTAAGAGTTATTTATATCTACTTTGCAATTTACTGATTAATGATGAGATAATGGTGACCAGAACTGTGGAAATTTGTGTTGCCAGAAAAAGTTTTCAACATGAAGTTATATTTCCATTTCAATTAGTTCTTTTTTCTGTACTGAAAATTATATATCACAATTTATGCTAAAGTTGAAACTTTGTCTCCATATTCTCACCTTTCAATTATTTAGTTGTATTTAAAAAAAAAATCTTAGGAACTATTATTAATGATGAAATAGTTACAAACATAACGTTTTTTAAATTAATTTTTCAGTTGTTCAGTAGAGGAGTTGAAGCTGAATTACATGTTCAAAAAATGGATATGTCAACCTATGTTACCCTTTATACACCAGCCTTAAATTTTATATTAGAGGCAGTCGCTTGCAAAGTGAAAGATTCAATATTACCGAATTTGCTAAATGTTTGTAGAGAGTACAAAAACAGGTAAAAAATTGTACATATTTTTTATTTCAGTTTTCTGACAAATCTCATTCATTTCTATTTACTATGATGATAATCTATTTTGATTTTTGAAAATAAAGGCAAAGAGTTTGTGTCACAAAAATCTTGAACGGCTGAAATAACATTTGCCTAAAACTCTTTCGAACCATTCTGTCACAGTAGAACTCAAATTATTTCAGACAATTCATAAATTTATTTAAAAATTTTTTAATCCAGCTTTTTGAAAGCTGATGAAGTTATTCGACTATGAAGAAGGTAGCATGGAGCAGCTAATCCATAGCCTCGCAGAGAAAGGAACTTTTGAAATTGTCAGCCAGTTCAAAACATAAACATGTTATTGTCTTAAACACATATATTTAACATAATTTTATGACACCCAGTAACGGACTATTATTGCCCCTAAAGAGATATAGAAACTGGAAATGCATCACAAAAGTGTAGTTTGTATATGATCAGACTAATTTGACTTATTCAATTCCTAATTCAGTTTGGACAACAGAGTTCAAGTAAACACTAATATTGTTGTATAAATAAATCAACACAACTTGTTCCCACAAGTTTTGGCGACTCAATTGTTCACTATATTAATAAAGAAATTAATCCTGGCAAATTAACTTTTTATTATGACATATAAATGTTGAATACCTCATGATATTATGCGTAATCAGCTCAGGTGTTCATTTTTTCAAGGACAAAACACAAGCGCTACAGAAGGACCCTTTAGGCGCTCAAAGAACAGTGCCTGTGTGAAAGTAGTGATTCATATTGGATTTGAATCTCTGGAGATCAAATCCATTTGGAAAAACGTTCTCAGGAAGTTTATTCCACATAAACGCAATTCTCCAAATGGTATAGAGATCTTAAACAGTGAGATTCGAGGTGTTTTTGTTAAGGACAAAACACAAGCACAGTAAAATCCTGAGTTGAACCTCAAAAGGATGAGCAGCCACAGTCTGTCGCGTATTTCTAATATGTACCGCTCTTGGTGGAATCAAATGTACCAAGTCACTTGAACACTTCGCGTGAATGTATCTATAGAAGAGAGACAAATCCCCAACTTTTCTACGATGTTCCAGACTATCAAGGTTGCAAGTGATGTGCGCGTCTCCAATCAGGCGGATGCCTCTTTTCTGGATGGAATCCAGCAGCTTCAGGTTATGCTTAGGGGCGGAGAAAAATACTCCGAAGAACGTCTGATCTGTTGCTGTTGTTGAGGTGTGTACAGTTTTCTGGTTTGGAACAGTGTTGCAAACTTTTGAGAAGCAGCTTTTGCAATTCCAGTGACATGATTGTGCCAAGACATATTGGTGTCCATTTCAACCCCCAACAAACTTATCGAAGCAGAAAGCAGAATTGTCTGACTTGACATTACTATATCCGGTTCGGAGACATTTATCTTTTTGGAAAAAACCGATGCCTGGGTTTTTGTGGCATCAAATTGAACCTGGTTACTTTCACCCCAATTCGAAATTACCTCTAGATCTTCATTAAGATATGTAATCTCCTGCTGCCGGTGAAGATGTGCATCTGCAGCCAATATCCTGGAATCCAAATGGAATGACGAGACAAGAATTCTTGTTTTTTTCCAATAAGTCGTTGATATTGGAAGTTGTAGTTTTAATACATTATTCAATGAAAATTAAATTATTTTTTGTTCTTTCAAAATCCATTTACTCAGGTACAGACATATGATAAGAAACTTACAAAGTTGTTCATGGTGGACAATTCATCTCTATAGATTTAAAAAAACTTTATTATATAATTTTATAAATTACAAATAATACTTCACAAACAGTTTACACTTTATCATAAATAATGAAGTTGAATTTGTGAAAAATCGGTTTTGTTGAACATAAAACTACATTCAAGGTTTTGTATAATAAAATAACTTAATAAGAGTCAGCCAAAAAAATTCTTTTCCCCATTTCAGTTCACTAATCCTCAATACTATAATGTCTGGCTTGAAACCTTCTTATATATCTGAGAGATGTTTGGAATTTCTTGAAATGATGGTCAATTGTTCAGACCAAGGAATCCCTCTATATGTGTTATTGAGAACACTTGGACTTTGTGTAAGCGTGTGTCCACCTCCTAGTGAACAAAGAAAACAAATTTTGAACATTGTTTGGAAGTTCATTTCTTCATTCTCAAAGCCAAATGAATTTATTGCTTGTGCAGAGGCCTGGGTGCAGTATGTTGTATTGTATTTTTCCGTAAGTATGCTTAGCATCTCTAGCACATATTTTAATGTAATAACCTGCACATTTTATACTGTGTACATAAGTATTTTATTCTTTCATATAGATAAAGTACAACTTGATAATAATAGTATTTTTATAACTTATAGTGTATGCCAAATCACAGCAGTAGTTTTCAATTTTAATTTTAAAAAAAGTTTACCTCGCCCTCATTGTTAAAAATAACTAATGGGACTTTCTTACAGAGTAGAGAACTCAACATGATTCTGGGCGACATCATTAATCATATGACTCCAGATAGAAGTTTTGAAAAATATTATAATGAATTGAAACATATAATTGGAAACGTTACGTCACAAATTCAGGATTTTGAAACATTATTCATCATGGTGAGAAAGATGTTCCAAATGAATCATACTTGTTTTTTTAATTCTTATTTTTAGGACAATTTTCTTCCGCTCATTGATCTTTTTCATCAAGAAACCATTAAAGTTGAAGTATGCAAAAATATTCTCACCTCTTGCAGTTGTGAATACAAAACCAGTGACCCTGTCATAACAAATGCTTTGATGTTTCTTTGTAGCGTTCTTCATGATTCGGTTAATGCTTTGACCCCTGAAGATGAGTACAGACAAATTGGAGAAATATTGTGTAGTACCATAAGAAAAGTTGATTATGGAAGGCACTTTGAGCAACAGCTCAACTTTTTCGTTGAAGCTAGAGGAGCTTTTTCCAATATTGATATGGTTTTGGCAGAGCTGGTACAGGTTAATACCACTTTTTGTTTGGACTGTTCATTATCTCAATGTAAAATAATCATTTAGCATAAACCACTGCAAGTGGAATGTCCACTATTGAGTTCGCTAGTGTGAACAAATTACAGATATTTTCAGATTCTGATTAGAATGCGTTTTAGATAGAAGAAATTTCACGACCAACAAAAAAATCAAAATATATCAAATAAGGAATCTTCCAGATATTGAAAATGATCACTACCTGTTAACTATTGTTTTCTTTCCTGACCATGAATATCATGTTGTATCCAAATTGCTTACATCTTATCTGGATTGCGTACACCTCAGCAAATCGAAGATTCTCGATTGCATACACTTCTGGGGCTGATTATTCACATTTTCTCTAACAGTACTATCAATTTTAGAAAAATTACGCTATTCAGAAGCCATCGAATATTAATTGTTTATGATGAATAATTTTGAAAAAGCTGTTATATAAAACAAATCATATATTCAACCAGATGAATTATTAAAACGACAAAAAGTGTACTGTCACAGTCAGTGGCTGAGGAAAATATTGCATATGAACTCAAAGATAGCAGGGAGAGAAAGTATTGAAAATTATACAACATTGTTATTTCGAAAACAGTAGTTGAAACTAAATTGATGGATGTAGCCGTTACTATGTGGTAGGAAATCATAATGAAGAAAAGAGAATAGAAACTTCTATGTTTTTTAACCATTTTTATTTGAAACTAACGTTACTGGAGTTTCATCCTATAAGGACATTTTCAAACTCATACATTAATGTATAAGTTATCCATTAGTGTATAAATATGTGTATCGTATAAGGACATTTTCAAACTTATACATTAATGTATAAGTTATACATACACTTACTTATACATTAATGTATAACTTATACAATAATGTATATACGTTTGAAAATGTCCTTATAGGATGAAACTCCATTAACTTTAGTTACAAAAGAAAGTGGTAAGAAAGTTTCTATTCTTTTTTCTTCATTACGTAGTTGAAACTGTTTACAATTAATAGGTGTTGGTTATTATAACAAGTTAATCAAGTCATTGTATTTTTATACCATTTCATAATTAAATAGGTTAGCTTGTTAGTTGTTTTCAAGAGCTATTTACTATAAACTACTGACAGTAGAATCTGAATATATTTGTTTATGGATCTTCATCAAGTAACGGCCAAATCAACCTGAAAAAAAAAAATTTTTGTTTAAATAGTTGACAATGTTAAGAGAGTCCATTGCCAATAAATTGTTTAATAGATTTGAAATCTAAGAGAAGATGAAAAAATGAAGTATCAAAAATTACTAGTACTGAAATATTCAGATTGGTGGAGAATTTAAAATAATATCATAAACATAATGACAAGAAATAAGCATTGAATATAAAATATAAAAATATAAGAACACTTATCTATGAAGAATACTAATTATCGTCACTTGAAATGCAAATTAATTTATAGTGAAATAATGTAATCTATACTCATAAATTTGAAAGTCGCTCATTTAACTATCATTCATCTCTGTTTATCCTTACCGCTATATTTTTGAAGGCTGAAATTTTGTATGTAGGTTCGTTCTGTGCTGTAGATGTGCATTAAGAAAGGATTTTTAAATATTCCAACTGCACCCCCTGGGATAAAAGGGTCGCGTTGACATATGAAAATTACCTTTTCATCGCCGTTTCTCAGTACCTCTATATTTTCGGGGGCTGAAGTTTTGAATGTAGGTTCGTTTATGTGGTAGATGTGCAATATGAAAGGATTTTTAAATATTCTAACTAGGGCGCCATTTATGGAGAAAAAAAGGGGCGTTTATAAAATAAAGTTACCTTTTCATCACTGTTTCTCCATGCCCTTAAATTTCCGGTGAGTGAATTTATATTTACTATCAGCATTGCACCCTTGTGGAGCCCGGCGATTCGCTAGTTGAAAATAAATAAAAAATGCATAATACATCTTACTAAACTTTTAATTCTTTCAATGTGATTATCTTTCTTTCTTTTCTTTCTTTAAATCCATGCACACTTTTAAATGATGACCACTACTATAAACTATTGGTTTTGAGAATTAATAACACCTTTGTACATAAATAATATTTCACAATGAATTTACCTTTTCTTGGCCAACAATGGATCTAAGAAATGAATAGTCTTATCCTCACTCTCAACCAAGCTGCATCAATTCCTTAATGTGCCCTGAACTAGCTGTGGGTACCAAAATTTATGATACGGGACTAGATCACACACGGGAAAACCTTCATGAAGGAATCGTGTTTATAAAGAGAAAGTTCTGGTTTAATAGAGTAGGGATCTACACAGAATTATTACAAGGCTTCTCATTTGAGAAAATCTGAACAAAACAGGGCTGTACAATGGAGACCTTAGCTGCAGGCAAAGTAACAATAGGACATAGATCATTATATTTTATGGATCATAGGAGGCAAACAATTTATAGACATCCCCAATTATATCCAGAAGAATACGAGAAACATGAGGCTGTCAGATTTTCTGAAAGCATGAATGAAATAGTTCCCTTGGAAGTCTCCCAAGCAGCAGCAAAAATATTCTGAATGACATATTAACATATATGTCCCAGATCTGCATAAAATGAGTGTTCATTTCTAAGAATTCTGATTCCAAGGAGTTCATCAAAATTATAATAATAATTAATGAAGGCTCCCAAGCAGCAGCAAAAAATAGTCTAAATGACATATTAACATATCTGTTCTAAATATTTGAAATTCGTTAAATTTCTTGTATTGCATAAAATGAGTGTTCAAATCTTAAACTTTTAATCGCAATAAGTTAATCAAATTTGTAATAGTTAGTAATAAAAAAGTAGAAATTTATAATGTAGCGACTTGAAGTGAGTGGTAAAAGAATATTTTTGAAACATTTTAAAATATTTTTTGCAGCAAGTAAATGCACTCTCGGTCAACACAAGGCTAGTCATCAAAGGTATTCATACCAGAAAAACGGCAGATTTCGTACGAGCTTGTGCAGCATATTGTTTCATCACAATTCCCTCAATATTATCAGAAAAGACCCGTCTGGAACTGTACTTACTATCAGGACAAGTTGCTCTCTTCAATCAGTGTTTAGGACAAGGTATATTAAATATAATTTCAATAATGTTGAGCATATGTTGAAATATCTTGAAACTCATTGTAAACCTTTATGAGAGATGTATAAATATATCAACACACACACAATTATGGTCAACATTTTTGTTAGATTCTTAACCAGCAAATCATTACCATTCTAGACTGGAATGTGGGAGCGTGTGTGAAATAAAATTTACAATTTCAGCTGATGCATGTTTAAAAGCAGCCCTAGCTATGTTAGCTGAACTATCAAAAGCTTCTTCCAATTCTGAAATATTCCTTGCGTCGTATATAAAACAATTTTTGTCAACACTTCTGGTTGTGCCAGATAACCCAGAAAGAGGTGTTCTGAGTTTGATGAGGGGATTGCTCAATGTTATGAGAGAGTTAGACTGGAGCAGACCAAATTGTACATTAGGAATGTTATACATCAGTGTTATTGATGTTTTGACGGCCATGGCACAGGAAGACTATCCTTATCATATTGACAAAGGTTTGTTACTGTAAATTCGTGAGATGTGCTACATATGTATATATTTTCATAAATTTCTCCAAATTCATAATTCAAATTTTGTTCACTTGTTTCAGTGGAGTCAAATGATTCTCTTTATGGATGTGATCCCAAATTCTCATCAGAAATTGATTCCATATGCTCTATAGTAATTAGAGAAATTCTTACTCTGCTCAAAGATCTTGGAAGTTGCAAACGACAATCTCAAGTTGCCACAGATTTATTTTGTAGAGTGGCATTGAGGGCAGATTTGACCAGAAAACCCCTTTTCATTTTGGCTCTGAATTTGTGGCAACTCAGTTTGAAAAACGGATATGCTGATGTGAAATATATGGTATGTTACATACTGATAAGGCTTAAAATAATTCATTGCAGTACTTTTGTTTGAAGGTGGTTGACAATGTTTCGTGGTGTATTTCATCAGTGCAGACTTCCATTGTCTAATATAATATAAATTGATTTGAAAACCCTGAAAAAAAATTAAAAAGATCAACCGAAAATAACAATTTCATTAAACAAAAAACTGAAATTACAAAGAAATAACATACAAGTAACAACCAAAAAATAAAAAATTGAAATATTAATAAAAGCTGAAAATTGAAAAATATTAACTATTAAAAAAAAATGAAAAATAAAAAGATTCCAAACCAAGTTACGTCACGACGTTTCGATTGTGGATAAGTTCGTACAGTATTGTCTGAGAGTAAAAGAATTTCAAGAATGCAAACATGTCGCTACATCAAAGAAAGCAACATAGTCGTCTCAAGCAAATAGCACTGCAATTCACCCACAAAATCATTGAGATATGTCTACCCTCTATATCCCTTGAGGACGCCGCTAACAAGCCATCAAAATAGGGATATGCGACAAAGAATGCGAAAATACCGCCAAAAGAACCGCTCGATGGTTTTTCTGATTTTACGTTTAAGATAATATTAATAGACGTCGAACTAGGGGTATTAATATAAATTTTCCATTGATATATTCTGTATGCTAAGAAGATAATTAAAATATTTTTGTTTAAATATTTTATTTTGGGAAGAACAATTTATATTTGAAATAGTTTTTCATTATTTAGAATTGTTACCTTCTACAGATCTATAAAATAATGAGAATATTAAATTTACAAATAAATACAAATGTAGAAAGGGTAAAAAGTTACTGCATTTGATAAATTAGCTTTTTGGAAAAAAATCAAATTTGTCATTAACTTGAATTTAAAAAAATTTGCATATTATAAGAAATATGTATCATCTGGTGACGTTTTAAAGACTATCCATTTTCTTTATCCAACCTATTTAAATCAAAACATTATAATTTGTTGTTATGATTCGTCTTCTAATGTAAATAAATTTGGTATTATTATTATCATTGACACTGATAATATCAAATTGATCGTGGGTATGATAATGCAGATAGATAAAGTATTCGAAACATCAGCAGATAAGTATACAAATAGAATAGATTTCCGCGGTTAGAAATTTGAACATCTGATTTTGAGTTGAAGCGCGTTCAAAATTTTTCGTTGTTCGACGTTTCGGCTTCGACTTTTACATTTTCAGGAAGTAGAAAAAGTTACTGCATTTGATAAATTAGCTTTTTGGAAAAAAATCAAATTTGTCATTAACTTGAATTTAAAAAAAAATGCATATTATAAGAAATATGTATCATCTGGTGACGTTTTAAAGACTATCCATTTTCTTTATCCAACCTATTTAAATCAAAACATTATAATTTGTTGTTATGATTCGTCTTCTAATGTAAATAAATTTGGTATTATTATTATCATTGACACTGATAATATCAAATTGATCGTGGGTATGATAATGCAGATAGATAAAGTATTCGAAACATCAGCAGATAAGTATACAAATAGAATAGATTTCCGCGGTTAGAAATTTGAACATCTGATTTCGAGTTGAAGCGCATTCAAAATTTTTCGTTGTTCGACGTTTCGGCTTCGACTTTTACATTTTCAGGAAGTAGAAAAGTGTGGCTGCACTGAGAGATACACTTTATATATTCTTGTTGGTTTGGAAATGAAGATTCTCATTCCTTATTGGATTTTATAGTTGATTCAGAAACAATTTTATAGATGATTTGAAAGGGTTATATTTTTAGGAGTGATTAATTTTTTGGGAAAGAAAGTTTTTGGCTTTCTACTACTCCATCTGATACAAAAAAAAATGGATGAGAGAATCTTCCAAAGATTTGTGTCTTCAGTTTGTGTCTGAAAGTTACTTCTTTGCATGATCTACACATCCATGTATAGAGTTACTTATTTTCAAATTGATTAATCCTTCCTTTCTTTGGAAGATTCTCTCATCCATTTTTTTTGTATCAGATGGAGTAGTAGAAACTTTCTTTCCCAAAAAATTTTATAGATTTAATGGGAATACTTACTTCGAATAAGACATTGCGATCATTTTAATCTGAAAAAAGTCTACAGGGATTCGTTGAGTGATTCTTCACTGGATGAATCAGTTTCATTGGGATTGATGACAACTGGAATAATTTTTTCTGATAATGAGTCTATGCGATCATCCAGATCTCATATCTCTGCTTCGATTCTGATTGTTTTGTGGATATATTTTTCCCAAGCTTTTTGGTCGACTGTTTCCAGAGCACTGTATAGGTGTTTCTTTACTTCACACAGCTTGAAGGTCTTATTATTCCTTGCGATGAATCCTTTTACTTGAGCCCAAATCAACTCTTTTGGATTCAATTCACAGTAATGAGGCGACAACCGAAGAACCGACATTCCTTTAGCGTTCGCCATCTCATCGGTGACATACCTGACGAATTTTGTCTTATGACGTTTAACCAAGTTGAGGAGCTCCGCTTTTAACATAGTCGTTCAAAAGGAATAGCTTTCATTTGTAACTACTCAGTAATATCTGCTTTCTTCCAACACGACGTCGGCAGCTTCTCGACTCGCCTACTGTGGTAACTTGCGTTATCCATTACTATTACGGATCCCTGCGGAAGTTTTACGAGTATCTTTTTAAACCATTTTTCGAATACTGTGGCATCCATTTCTTGATGATTATCCCCATTTTTTTTCGATTCAAACACCACCAATCCATCTTTCACAAATCCTTCACTGCTGCCTATGTGAGTAATGATAAGACGACGACCTTTCCAACTGGAATTTTCAAACCAGTGGACCAACCTTCCATAAAGGCTTGTTTCCACTTTTGATGTTCTGATCTTGCCAAACCTTCGAGACAATATGACCCTCATTGACCCATGTTTCATCCAAGGAAAAAATAGATTTACCTAGTGCTCTGGCTTTCTTTATTTCTCTTAAATAGTTTTTTCTCCATTCTACAATCTCTGATTTTTCTATTAACATGCTCTTTCCATCTTGCTTTCCAAAAGTGAAAATCAGCTCGTGTAATATCTTCCATAATCGAGTTCTTATATCAGAAAAAAAACTGTCTTCACGAATAACTGACAAAACTTCATTTAATGTAGGTATTTCGTTTTTTATGTAAAAAGAGTGTACTATTCTCCTAATAGAATTCTTCACTTCTTCATCGATAACCAAACACTTTCTACCAGTGGATACTTTCGGCTCGAAAAAGTTGTTGTTTTCCTTGAGTTCGCGCATTTTTGCACTACTTCCTCTTTACTTTTTATTTCGGGCGGATATTGTATTCTTAAAGAATTATATACATTCATAACAATTGTTTTTTCATTTATATTCAATGGTGACAATTTCGGACGCTTCACGATTCCCGAACAACTAGCTTCAATGTTGTATAGCTGTTTATTCAACACGCTCTCGAAGTAAACTGAAGGATATCGAGAATAACCCCGCTAAAAAGCCAAGCCGGTCTTATTGATGGGTGCGATGTGTCTGTTGAGAGTATAATTCAAAGGAATATCTATTTATACCACCTGCAAATAAACAATGTTTTTTCAATCCCCTTCAACTAAATACCTATTTGTTGGAGAATGTCCTGGTTACTACTTAACATATTTTAACATTCGTCATAGTAGATTTGTTATTTTGTTTATTATGAATATTTTTCAAAAATAAATATTAACATTTTATTAAAACAACGATAAATATAAAATAAAAACAACAATAAAAATTAATTGGCGCTCCGGGGCGACTTCATTGATTCCAGTGGCGCATTTGCTTTTTCAGCTGCAGGAAAACCCGGAAGAACCTGCAGCACCACATCATCTGAAGATCTTGATCTAACAATGTCCTCTCTCTTATAAAACAAAATGTAGGGTGTCTCCAGAGGCTCCAATAAATTCAATGCATCGCCAGAACACTTCGTGACACGACTATCGTCAAACTTAAACCAGTCCGTTTCGTCTTTGACCAAGGCGTAATAATGACCAAATTCAACGCCAGAACCACAGTGAACAATGACTGCATGAGTATTATAATTGTAATCTGCTAGGTTGAAATGTTCATCTATTTCGAACCTTCCTAACTGACTGTTATAAGGAAACAAGTATAGCTGAGGCACCAGTCAATTTAATAATAATTTTCAAACAAGACTCAACTTCTAACGGAAGCAAGAAACTCTTTAGAATAAATATTGTATTTTCGTCGTATAAATTCATTTATTCAATTCGTTATATATATATATATATATATATATATATATATATATATATATATATATATATATATATATATATAATATATATAATGCGCACCATTAGGGAAACTTTTTTTTCGAAAAGTTTCAATGAAGTTTAACTTCGGCACTTGTTTGTGCTTTAAATTTAACTTAAAATGATGCGGCCAACTGCGACCCTCTGACGTTCAGTGTTTGTCAACTTCAACTTTTTTTTTGAAAAAAAAAAATTGAAAAAGTGCAATTCTTTATCGAATTTAACAAAAAGTTACTTGAAAAAGTTGTGTCTACGGCAATTTTATATCCATATGCCAAATTTTATGCAACTAGGATGAAGTTAACGTTTTGCTTATTTTTGACAGATATCCCCTTTATTTAAAAAAACAAGTTCGGTTAATTGTCATCAATTCATGTATACATAACAAACTCATCATGGAGTTTAACTTGAAATTGAAAATGTGTTATAAAAATTTTAACATGACTGGTGCAAAGTTTCAATCACTTGGTTATTTTCTTAAACAAACGTCAGTACCTTCAATTTTGAAAAAGCAGACACAACTCAAAAACTGCAATAAGTATTAATAAAATTACCAGAGTTGAAATTACATTAAAATTTCAGTATTTACAAATTATTTATAAACATTAACTAGATGCTTATTCACGTTGAATAAATTTTTTAAGTAGGTTTGACAAACAAAATGCATGCTATGATAGTGTCAAGTTGTTGATTTACTTGTCAAATTTTTAACAGTTATTGTTGCAATAATGTTGTCTCTTCAGGAAAGAATAGAAATAGTTTTAATATGTGGTGAGAATACACCATACCGGCAAGTAGGTAACATTTTTAATGAACGGCATCAAGGAAAACATGTTCAACATACTACTGTGTCAAGGATAATGTCGAAATTCAGAGAAACAGGATCTGTAGCAAATCCATTTAAGAAAAAGCACACTCCAAGTAAATATGATGAGGAGGCCCAACTTAACATTTGTTTAAAAGTTATTGAACACGGGCAAACGAGCATAACCGATATTATAAAAAAACCGATTACAAGAGAGAAAGTGTTACAAAAATTGTATTAAAGAATAAATTTTGGCCTTACAAGCCAAAATTTATTAACACATTAAAAGAACGAGATTTTGATGTCCGTTTGGGGTTTTCATTCTGGTTTCAAGGAGAGAGAGAAGAAAATGTAAAATTTCCGTATAAAATTTTATGGACAGATGAGGCAACGTTCTCTTCAAATGGAACGGTAAATTCTCAAAATTACCGATGGTGGGCCCAAGAAAATCCCAATTTCACAGTTGAATGTGGTGATCAGTATTCCTTCAAAACTAATGTATTGTGTGGGATACTTAACGACCAAATAATTGGGCCATTTTTCTTTAGGGAAAATTTATCATCCGTCGGTTATCTCAACCTTTTAAATAATGAGGTTAGTGAATTTTTAGATAATATGCCTTTAAATATTAAATACGACCTATGGTATCAGCTTGATGGCGCACCAATACATCACACGGTTGCTGTAAAACAGTCCCCCCAACAAATGTTCAGAGGCAAAGTTATTGGACGTAACTGGGAACATTATTGGCCACCTATATCACCCGACTTGACGCCTTTAGACTTTTTCTTGTGGGGTTACCTGAAACAAAAAGTGTACCGAAGTTGTAGACCATTTACTGACATACAACATCTATAAATACCATTCGCGAGTGCTGTGCAAATATAAATCTCCGATTTAAAAAAAATGCAGTTACAGATGTCAGTAGAAGGACCATAATTTGTATTGAACGTGGAGGACGACATACTGAAATGTAGGCTATAACCTTATTTAGATCAATAAGTAATTTTTTGTACCCATTTGTATTTTCTATAATATTATTGTTGTTTAAAATTTAAAATTATAATAATAGTTCTATCGAAATTATTTGCATTTTTTTTAGTTGGTTCTGCTTTTTCGAAATCAAAGGTTTGTTCAAGAAAATAGGAAAGTGATTGAATTTTTGCACCAGTCATGTTAAAATTTTTATAGAAAATTTTTAATTTCTCTCTAAAAATGTCCGTATAGGTAAAAATGTATCAGAAAAGTTAAACTCCATGATGAGTTTGTTATGTATACATGAATTGATGACAATTAACCGAACTTGTTTTTTAAAATAAAGGGTTTATCTGTCAAAAATAAGCAAAACGTTAACTTTATCCTAGTTGCATATAATTTGGCATATGGATATAAAATTGCCGTAGACATAACTTTTTGTTAAATTCGATCTAGAAATGCACTTTTTCAAATTTTTTTTTAAAGTTGAATTTAACAAACACTGAAAGTCAGTGGGTTGCAGTTGGCCGCATCATTTTAAGTTGAATTTAAAGCACAAACAAGTGCCGAAGTTGAACTTCATTGAAACTTTTCGAAAAAAAATGTCCCATATGGTGCGCACTTTAATCGTGATACTGTATATATATATATATATATATATATATATATATATATATATATATATATATATATATATATATATATATATATATTTATTATATATATATTATATATATATATAATATATTATATATATATATATATTACTTATATATTATATATATATATATATATACGTTTTCCTTACAAGATGAGATCTTATTAAAATTAAGACAACCCGAGATCTACCTGAAAGAGTGTAAATTCTGAAGTATATTTATAATTAGTAGCATTATAATGACTCATCAAACCTCTATCCCTTGAGAGGGGAAACAGATTTGAATTTTGGGTTTTTGTTAAAAAAGTTTCGAAACGAGATCCATAGAAAGAGTTATCCACGTGTTGTATTAGTTTTGTATGTTCTGTAAACTCACACCAACGTGAGATCCGTCGGTAGTGCGCAGCCATTGTTGAATTTGGCACTAAAATGCGAACCCTTAGCAGATGCTTGATAAAAAGACCACGTGCTAGACATTAGTTCGCATCGGAACAGGTCAATTTTAGTTGCCCTTAAACACACAATTGAATTTAAAGATATATTGAAGACAAATGCGAAATGTCGCGGGAAAAGTATATAGTGAAGTTGGTGGAATTACAAGTGGAAACAAATAAGGAAATTGATAGTTTCTATAATTTTGTTATTCTTTTTCACCAAGGACATTATTACTCCGTTACAGTCTAGAGAATTATTATCTTTCATCATCGACTAAACGACTTAACCTTTCTACTCTACTTTTACAAGAGAACGCGAGCAATAATATGAAATGTGTCTAAATAAGGATTTCTAACATTCAAGAAAAAGTTTAATTATGACTGCAGTAATATAATCACATTTTCCTGTAGACGATGTGCTACTCATTATCAACCCATGATAGGTGGCAAAAAATTATTTCTTTTTTTAACACGCTTTTATTTGATTCACCTGTAACTAACAAATAATGTGATAAAATCTTGGAAGTTAATTTTCACCTACTTCCAATCGTCTGAAGAATATAAAATTTGGCACACATATCAAGAACCAATGACAATACAAGAATTTCGTGATGAGAATGTAATAATGATAATTATAATAATTATAATAATAATAATGATGTCCTCGACCATCAAAGTAAGACGATGTTCGTCATAGAGTTTTCGTCTCCTGGCGAATCGAACATCGCATCGTCCGAAAAGTGGAGGAAAAATGGACAAAATATCGAGACTTGCTCTTTGAACTCCGCAGGCTCTACCCAAACCATTCTGTAAAAATGGTGGTTCTGATCATAGGGGTTCTTGGTGGAATGATGGACACGCTGCTCTCCAATCTATAAATCATACTGGTTTGCCGTGATACGGCAGAAATCTTAGCCGGAAGAATGCAGAAGGCCGTCATCCTTGGTTCACTACGGCTACTCAGGGCACATGATACTCGGGCCCAGTAATCACTCACCCCACGGACGTGGGGAGTGGTTATCAGAGTAAATGATCCAGTGCGGCCTCCGGAAGTATCGGGGCTCAGGAGCTAGGGCCTGACTGGGACATCCTTTTATGGAAAAAAATAATAATGATGTGAATTTATTAATTATAAATTCCACCTGCTTCCAATCTTCCGAATAATCTAAAATTCGGCTTACACATCAAGGACCGACGACAGTACAAAAATTTATTATTATTAATGTAATAATAATAATAATGTTGAGAATTTTGAAATTTGATTTTTAGCCATATCTCATCCTCCGAATAATCTAAAATTTGGCACACATTTCAAAGACCAATGAAAATATAAGAATTTCCAGATATTTGAAGTTGAATAAGTGTATGCGTATGTTATAGGGATACTCATTAGTTGCTATGTAAGTTTTTCTATATCGGGAAATTTTTGTAAACAAAATCCCTCAAAAATGCCAACAATTTTCTATATACTTGAAGTCATACTCATTGCAAGGTACGAAATCTGTTGGTTATAATGTTATAAATAGTAACCCACACATTCCTTTAAAAAATCAGGAGATTTTGATACGCACGCACTTATTCAACTTAAAATATCTTGAAAAGCGTTGATATTTGTGAAACAAAACTCATCCATTTTTTGTGTAGGAAATATTTGGGATTAAGAAAAAGAAGACGAAATCGATATTAATCCAGTGTTGTGAAATTTGGGGAGGGGCGATTAGGGGCACCCACCTGCCGTACGCTCCTGTTTGAAGTTACGAACACATGATTTGCATTGAAATTTGGAACTGAATGCTATCATGTGACATACCAAATTTCATTAAGAGAAGTTGAGCCGTTATGTAGTCAATCTGAAAAAATATATTTTTTGTCGCTTTCAACACCCAGTAACTCGGTTATTATTCATCTTAGGGTATATGTTTATTGGAACTTTTATCCCTAAAATCCCTACCATCAAAGTTTGTCCCCTTTATTGTGGGACACCCTGTATATGGGCATACAAATTTTACCAACGAATAATACATTCTGATACACTGAACAAAAATTCTGTCAATTGCACAAAAAAATCATATCGATAATTCAATAAACAATCCACAGGAACATAGACAGAATTTCTCATAAGAGGTGACCGACATTCAACAACTTTTTTGGCCAACCCTGTAGACACATGAACGAAATAAATTTTTTGAAGGTGATTGACAATGTTTCATGATGAATTTCACTAGTTCGGACTTCCATTGTCTACTATATGAAATGATTTGAAATCCCTGAAACAACTAAAAAAGGAGAATTGAAAATGAATAGCTGAAAATAACAATTATATTAACCAAAATAAACCTGATTCCTCCGAGAGATGACTATTTATAGGTCGTTCGAGTACTTTCACTTATCCACGCTTTCCATTTTCTGCTTCACTGGTTCCGTGGGAGATGACCGTTTTGGCGGGAGTTTGCCATTTTTCGCTTGATGATGGGTTTCCATATGTTGCGTATTTCTACGCTGGCTTGGCTGAATACGTTGTTGGACAACATGTATGCGGCTTCCTTGAATTTTCTCCTTAACCAATGTTCCTCTCTGTGCAAGATCTCAGCTTGGGACCACTCGATGTTGTGTTGATGGGTCCAAACATGGTCTGCTATTCCTGATTTGCTATTCCGTTGAAGATCATTTTTGATGATGTCTAGTTTCTTCTCGAGACCTTCCTTCGTATTACAAAGCCCAAAAGCACGAAGGAAGGTCTCGAGAAGGAACTAGACATTATAAAAAATGATCTTCAACGGGATGGCTACTCCAAAGCGATGGTAGAAAAGACTTTGGCTAGAAGACAGCAGGAGCCTCGCAAGGAAGAGAAGCCGTCACAACCAGTGCTTGCACTTCCCTACATCAGAGGATTATCGGAGAGGATAAGAAGAATTGGTTCCAAGTACAACATCAGAACCTGCTTCAGATCCGGTAACGCTATCCGTAGCAGCCTCACGAAAACCAGGCCACCAAACGCGGACTGCGATTCCAAGAATTGCATTTATCGGATACCCTGTGAGTGTGGAAAATCCTATATTGGTGAAACTAAGAGGCCATTGAATGTTCGCATTGCCGAGCACAAGAAACACACACAGCGAGGGGAAACCAGCAAATCAGGAATAGCAGACCATGTTTGGATCCATCAACACAACATCGAGTGGTCCCAAGCTGAGATCTTGCACAGAGAGAAACATTGGTTTAGGAGAAAATTCAAGGAAGCCGTATACATGTTGTCCAACAACGTATTCAGCCAAGCCAGCGTAGAAATACGCAACATATGGAAACCCATCATCAAGCGAAAAATGGCCATCTCCCGCCAAAACGGTCATCTCCCACGGAACCAGTGAAGCGGAAAATGGAAAGTGGGGATAAGTGAAAGTACTCGAACGACCTATAAATAGTCATCTCTCGGAGGAATCAGTCCAGTCATCACCCGAAGACGATTGTAGATACTAACAATCGAAACGTCGTGAACTAACGTGACTTGGAATCTCTCCACTTTTTATTTTTATTTTCTTTTTTCATTTCTTTATTTTCATTTTATTCATTCAATTGTTCTATTTTTACTTATATTTTATTTCACTATTATTTCATTTCAGGTTTATTTTGGTTAATATAATTGTTATTTTCAGTTATTCATTTTCAATTCTCCTTTTTTAGTTGTTTCAGGGATTTCAAATCATTTTATATAGTAGACAATGGAAGTCCGAACTAGAAATTCAACGAAATAATTCTTCTAAAAAGTTCGATCAGATTTGTCTGAAGAAAATAAAATCCAAAAATCAACAGAAAATACGCATGTGTAGACAAATTTCTTGATATATATTAGACATTTAATGCTTTTTGTGGCTCGCCCTGTCCAGTTACAAAAAACTTCTACGAACTAAAATTGTTTTTCTTGATCACTGAAATAATACCTATATCTAAAAATTTTGAAAATCTGACGACCTACAGAATTGCATGTATCAAGAGACATGTCCTTTTCAGCATTCTCGTTCGACAACGTAGAATGACATATTTCACCATTTAGCAAAAGCACAATTGCGAAACAAATTATAATGAACACAAAAGATTAGGATATAATGTTAACATATGTCTTGAGGAATGCAAGGTGATACGAGATCCACAATAACGCCAAAATTACCGGATCTCAGGTTTACCGTAAAATGCATATTGAGCTGATACCGGTGTATGTTACTGCCACACCCTCTGTAGGCAACATCGAGGAACTTCTGAAGTATAAAATTGCATAAAATGGGTCCAATGTGAGATCCCAACAAAAATTCAATCGTGCCTTTCCCCACCCTTCCTACACCTGATGAACTCTATATACACAGGGATACAAGACGAGATCCGAAATCGGATCTCAACTTGAAAAATGGATCTCTACTTGTATGTTTTATATCTTAAAAGGATCTCGATTTGTTCGGAAATATATATATATATTATATATATATATATATATATATATAATAATAAAGCGGAAAATCTTAGCGACTGGAGAAATATTCGATAAAATAGATTAACAGGATCTCTCAGTCAAAAAATCAAAAATCAAACTCTGCTTTACTTAGCCAAATTTTCGCTTCTAATGGGAAGCTTCTCCATGGCCTATAAAATATTCACAAGTCATTAAATTATAGGCCCTGAAGAAGCTTCCCATTAGAAGCGAAAGCTTGGCCAAGTAAAGTTTTAATCTTCCTCTTTGAAGATGATCACTTGGTGATCGAAACACGTGTCGAGGTGTTAAAAATAACGATTTGGTGTTGGGGAAAAACTCCAGTAATATTCATTACTACACCAAAGGTTCCAAACAGTGCATCATAAGTAAAGCAGAGTTTGATTTTTTGACTGAGAGATCCTGTTAATCTATTTTACCAGAGAGTTCAAGATTATCAGCATTTATAAAAGTTCATGTTTGGTAAAAAAAAAAATCGAAATTAATTTATATCTTCTAAACGGTAATAGATAGGTATAGGGAAATAGTATATGAATTTGTTGACAAAGTGATAATGAACTATAATATGATATTATATACGGGGTGTTCCATTTGAAAAATCAAAGAAGCCGCTACTTTATAGTAGAAGCGACAACGCCGCTTCGTCTGAAGTATTTTAGGCGTGTAGGTCATATTGATTTATGCATACTGTGAAATTTTCAGGTTGATCCGTTAAATAGTTTGTCAGAAACGGCTAATTAACGCTCATCATGAAAAGCCCTATATATATATATATATATATATATATATATATATATATATATATATATATATATATATATATATATATATATTAATGATGCAACTAATTTTCCTTTATTTTCAGTATTTCATTTCAAACTTTTGTTGCCTAGAAGATGACAGTACTACCAACTGTCGAAAGCGCTCGCAGATAATTAATAGAAGATATAAAACTTCAAATCCTTTTTGTAAAATTTAATATTGATATATATATATATATATACATATATATATATATATATATATATATATATATATATATATATATATATATATTTTGATTGATGCAACTAATTTTCCTTTATTTTGGGTATTTCAATATTAAATTCTACAAAAAGGATTTGAAGCTTTGTATCTTCTATTAATTATCTGCGAGCGCTTTCGACAGTTGGTAGTACTGTCATCTTCTGGCACTCCTCATGAACTGGTCATCCTGTTGTCTGTCTCTTTATACGGCCTTAACTCTGGTATTTCAGATACTTTAGGTAAATTTGCCTGTATTTGTTCTGCATCAGGTACTCTTCTTCGTGTTAGATCTTCTCTAGGAATGTGTATGGTTTTGGTTAATATATTGAATGTGAGATCTTGTGTTTTGATTTGTACTTGTTCCTCGATAAGTGATTTATGACTGTTGAATTCATGGATGTTCAAGTTTTCCCAAATGTCCATGCGGTTTCCCTTGTTGATTTGTTTTATTAGTTTCATGGTCTCTGGTGGGGGGAAATTATGTTTGTTTTGTATGGCGTGTGTTGCAAGGTTTGATTTATATACTGTTGGATTTATGTATGCCTTTTTGTGCTCATTGTACCTTTGGATTAGTTTTTTCTTGGTTTGGCCGATATAGAATTTGTTGCAGGCCGAGCATTATATACTGTATATCCCGTTTTGGTCTTTGTATTCTTCTTTTTCATAGTTGTTTATTTTTTGTGTCATCTTCGTGTTCGGCTTGTATGTGATGTTGATGTTCAGTGGTTTGAAGATGTTTGTTAGTTTTTTGGTTTGGTGTCCTACGTACGTAAATGCTGTCCATCGTTGTGTTGTTTTGTCTGTTGAGGTGGCTTGATCCTTGTTCTGTATTTTTTGTTTGATTCTGTTTTCTAGTTTATCTATTGTCTTTTGGGTGTATCCGTTTTCGTTCGCTATTTGGTATATGATTTTCCGTTCTTTGTTTCAGGCTTCATTGCTGAGTGGTATCCTTAACATTCTATATATGAATGCGTTATAAGCAGCCATTTTGTGTGATGGTGGATGGTTTGAACTTGAGGGTATAGTAGAGCTTGTTTGTGTAGGTTTCCTGTATAGTGCCATTTGAAATTGTGTTTTGTTGTGGTTATATCCTATGGTTATGTCCAGGTAGTTAAGTTTTGAGTTGTGTTCTTCCTCAATGCTGAAACATAGTTTTTTGATTTATTTCGTTAATTTCTTTTGAGAACATAAAACTAATAAAACAAATCAACAAGGGAAAAGGCATGGACATTTGGGAAAACTTGAACATCCATAAATTCAACAGTCATAAATCACTTATCGAGGAACAAGTACAAATCAAAACACAACAAGATCTCACATTCAATATATTAAACAAAACCATACACATTCCTAGAGAAGATCTAACACGAAGAAGAGTACCTGATGCAGAACAAATACAGGCAAATTTTCCTAAAGTACCTGAAATACCTGAGTTAAGACGCTTTGACCGTATAAAGAGGCAGACAACAGGATGACCAGTTCAGTTTGAGGAGTGCCAGAAGATGACAGTACTACCAACTGTCGAAAGCGCTCGCAGATAATTAATAGAAGATATAAAGCTTCAAATCCTTTTTGTAGAATTTAAAATTGAAATACTCAAGATAAAGGAAAATTAGTTGCATCAATCAAAAAAAAAATATATATGTATATATATATATATATATATATATATATATATATATATATATATATATATATATATATATATATATATACTGCTTGAGTCTCTCTCATTTCTGAACAGATTATAATAATCGAAACGTCGTGACGTAACTTGGTTTGGAATCTTTTAATTTTTATTTTGCATTTTTTGTCAATATTTTTTAATTTTCAGCTTTTATCAATATTTCAATTTTTAATTTTTTTGGTTGTTGCTTGTATGTTATTTCTTTGTAATTTCAGTTTTTTGTTTAAGAAAATTGTTAATTTCTGTTAATTTTTTTTCAGGGTTTTCAAATCAATTTATATTATAAGTCCGAGCTGATGAAATACATTAAAGTACTGCTCAAACCAAGAATCTGTTTTAGGTAGTTTACTTTTAAACTGAAAATAAGTTATCACTTGAGCGCAAGTAATGAAATGAGTAATGACAGTAATTTTATGTGCACTGTGTTTCTAAAGCTTCTGACCATATGGCAATGATTATCAATATGTTCATTTTTTGCATAATTAGAAGCATTTTCTGAGAGATCTATCACATTCTTGTAACAGTACATGATGATTGGATACACTACCTCAATTTATTCAACCACCGAGCTTCGTGTTTATTGGGAGAAGGCAATATATTTGGTTCAGCTATAGGACCATATATTTCATTTATACTCTACATTTCTCCCTCACCTATATAATAGAATTACTAAGTATGTTCGCATCCTTACCCCCTGAATATATCAGTTTTAGTAGTCAATAGGTAGATTGATGGGTGTAACTGTTACTATGTGGTAGGAGATCATTATGAAAAATGAGAATTAAAACTTCCTATGTTTCGATACCACTTTTATTTGTAACTAATGTTACTACAGTTTCGTCCTACAAGGACATCTTCAAATTCGTTTGAAAATGTCCTTGTAGGACAAAACTTTATTATCATTAGTTACAAATAAAAGTGGTATGAAAACAGAAGTTTTAATTCTCAATTTTCATAATCAATAGAAGTGATTCCGAGCAGTGGATAAGAGTAGTGCAAGGAGTATTTTTTTTTTTTTGATGAGATGTAAAACTGGGTAGCATGTAATTTTATCAGACAATGAAATCAACTTGTAAATAAATCTTCAGAACAAAAGGAAATGGCAAAATTACGATTTCCTAGATTTTTTTTAAAATCAGAACTTCTATTGAGATCATCATACAGTTTTTTTGTGGGTCCAACTTCCTCTATTATCATGACCGCTTGCTTGATGCATTCATTGATTCAGTCAGTTTACATCTCCAAACGGATAAATGCGTTCTAGTTGATGGGTTACCTTTTTCGACTAATAAGTCGAAAAAGTAGTAGTAATTAGTAATTATCAGCTATAATATCCCAAGGACATTGATAACTAACGAAATAATTTTATCACAGTTTTCGAAAGCACGTTATTTGGTAACATCCCGACGCCGAAGGCGTCGGGATGTTATAACGTGCTTGAGGAAGTTGTGATAAAATTATGAGTTATTTATCAATGTTCGAGGGATATTCGGTGAGAAATTTTTTTGCAATTCGAACAAAATTATTTATTGAACACACAGTTATTAAAAGAACAATTCGTATAATGATATTCCGTTGATCTTGCTGTATTTGCCTCGGTTACTGCATAGGTGTTTCCACGCATACTATTGATTATTTGGTTATGATGTTCCTGATCAATATTCAAATAAGGTTTTATGGAATTTCCATTATTGTGCCCAGTAATTTTCAACAATTGCTGTTCTTGAACTCCACTCTTAGCTAGTTGACTGACTGCAGTTGCTCTATTAGAGTGATTGGTTATTTTCCTCTGTTTCGTATCCAAGCCAATTGCTTCAGCAGAAGATTTCGTCCATCCGTTGATTATATTTCTACCCAGAGGCATATTGTCATACCAGTTATCGCTTCCTGTCTTCCAGTGACGATTTGGCCTTAAAAATAGTCTATTTGTCTTGATATTTGTGCCTCGTTTTGATAATAATTCAATGAATAATCTGACAGGACAAGCATTGTTATCACTATTTTGAACTAACCATTTGCTAGAGGCGCAGTTCTTTGAACCCCCTTGGCAGGTTTTACTGAAAATTGGATTATATTCTATCCTATTAGTTGGAGATCCATTGTTGTCCTTTTCGATATGAAAATAATCAACTAAGCAAGCAGCACCTTCACCACCTCTCCAAGCCAATTCCACCGCTGCTATGTGATAAAATTTGCGTAGGAGTCCTATAGGGGTATTTTCATCCCAAAAGTTTATAATTTTACTCATTTCATTTGAAGTTAATGGTACTGAGCTTGTTTTGCGTTTAGTGGGATCTGTTTGTAAATTTCTTCGTGCTGCGTCGCGTGCATTCCGCGCTTGTTTGAATGCAACACTTTTAAAGGGGTCTAGCATGATATTATACTCCTTGTAATACTTTTCTTGTAATAATTTGCTTGTTATATTCCATACGGTTTTAACAGTAGCCTCCTTAAACTCTGTGCTATCCTTTTTTCTCATATTAATCGCCCAATCCTTGAGTATTAATGCAAGCTCTTCGAGAGTACGATTTCCATCCAATTCATATTTTCTGGCGTCACAAAACTCCATAAATATTTTCCAAGTGTATTTTTTACTATTGACAGTATTTTTTGGTGTATTTTCTTCAATGATTTTGTCAATTGCCGCATCATTTTGAACACCAAAGCGAGGAAGTGACATTTTCGAAATAAATTGAATTACTGAAATGTCAAACAACTTTATTGTGTTGGTTGCTTAGCAATGTCATGACATAAGTGATAACTACCCGTGAAAACTATCCATGGGTAGTTATCAGTGTAATGATGGTTTCATTGGTTATTTCGACACACATGACTAGAAATAGACAAATTTGATAGGATAATTTTTTTGGCAAAAAATTTTCATTATAATCTACCACAGAATGCAGGATTTCTTTCAGATTTTTTTTTGTTCATACACATTCCACTGTGGGTTTTCTTCTAATATTACCAAAAGATTTTTTCACAATACAAACAAATACGTGGTTTTTGCTTTTACAGTCCCATTGCCCTCTGTTTGATCATAAATTCAACTATTATTTAATGTTGAATGTGTTTTTAGTGTGATTATTCTTGGAAACTATATACTTGGTTCTAATGTCGGTTGTAACACCTGTGATTTTATAACTTGTGCTTATGTCAATCCATTTTAAATTTTTTGGATGCCTCATTTTTTATAACAAGAATAACAGGTTTGTTAGATAAAATTTCTGATATATAGAGCCAGCCCATATATCCGAATGCATGAGTTGCAATTTTGAACTGCTTCTTAAACCCTTATCTTAATTTCCACACAATTTTTTAATTTGATTACCATTATAATAGTTGCCTTCCCCAACTTCAATACCGTCACTTGATGCTATTGTTATTGGTGTCGAATATCTTTAGACAATATTTTTGTGATTATGTTATCACACATGCAGTCCTACTCATCTGAGTACACTCTCCAGAGTTATTAACCATCGTGTCATAGTTTTCAACCAATTTTTATATTTTGAGCAAATTTTCTCTATCAATTATGAGTTGAGACTTGCAACACAAAGAACAGAGTTTATGATCAAATATGATGTGAGCTATATTTATCTTTTCATTTTTTTAAATAAATGCGGGATTTTTCTTACTTTTTTTAAATTTGACGGCTTCTGCAGAAAGGCATTGTTTTACCAAGTCGGTAGTTTTTGGGTCAAAGGTGATCCCTCACATACGAATTTACACTGTAGACAAAATGGCTGCAAGTCTGGATCATTCACCTAGAATTTTTCAAAACACGATGAGATATCGATATTTGATATTAGTGGTATATTTATCCAAATTAGTCTGGAACTGAAACAACTTGACTCTGCCCTTGTACTTGTGAACATATCTAAGGGAACATTGAAAAACATATCACGAAATTTAGTCTCAACCAATTGCAGGAAGGATTATTTTAATCTCAATTTAATATCTTACTTTGAACATTTTCATTTTGAATTAAAAATCTACTCAGATTTTGAGGTGTTTTTTTTAGTCTTGTTAGTTGGTTAGTTAGTTAGTCTAGTTAGTTGGACTTGTGTTCAAGTAGTATATTTAAATACACAACACCTATATTCATACCTGGTATTGTTTTTCAATATAAAAAAATTAGTTCGTTTTTGGCAAGTTACTGCAAATATTTAGCAGGAATAATTGATGAAAAATCATTACAAGTACTATTACAGTGGATTCGTAATCTGTTATTTTTTTTCATTATACTTTTTTCCTGTTAGTGAAATTGTGTTTTTCTAGGTGAGATCAAGAGAGTATTTGAAGCAAAAAGGTTTGGTCAGAAATGATATATGCCTTCAACGATTGGTCGAAAATATGGTAGTGTAAAGTACTCTTAATAATTTGAATAATTTTGAATTGTAATACTCTATTTTCATAAATATGTTATCTATTATGTTCAAATAAATGTTCTAAAAACAGTTGTTATTGAATGTGTAATTATAAAGATCAATGGTTTACTTGTTGTTTTGTTCATCAAATATCGATTCTTTCAAAATGGAAAAGGAAATATATTTTTAGGAAAAAATCTTATAGAAAAATGTGGGAAACCTCTGATGGGAAAAAATAATTTTGTTTGAAATGAACTGTTTACAGAAATGTGTAGCTTGTGTAAGAAGTCTCTTTCAGATGCAAACTGGAAGAAAAATCCCATTCGAAACAACTACTGTCAAATAAATGAATACTGATTTCTGAAACCATCACTTTTTCCTATTCAGTTTGTACTCCAAACATTTGTTATGGAATTGATATAGATTCATTTCACGGAAACACTACATAATCTAATATATATATATATATATATATATATATATATATATATATATATATATATATATATATATATATATATATATATATATATATATATATATATATATATATATATATATACATATATATACATATATATACAGGGTGTTTCAGAATTCGACGGACAAACTTATACCACGTCATTCCTCTTGCAAAATGATGAAAAATGAGGTAGGACATGTGTGTCCGGAAATGAGCCGTTTCAGAAATACAGGGCGTTGAAGTTGCAAAATAAAAAGACCCTTTTCGTCGTAGCTCCCGGACTAAAAGGAATAAATTAATGAAACTCAGCAAATCGATTACGAGCTAGAATGTGCTTCCTCCAGTGGTATGTTTGCTTCAGTATCAGTAGCCAGTGGCGTTCCAGCGGGGTAATAGCTTATATTTCCCCCCTTATTTTTTACGCCACTGACTTTATATCCACAACCGTCTTTTTCTTGAATTCCTTGATCAATTTTACGTAAAAACCAAATGAACATTTGCTATGAAAAAACCAGTAGTTTTCGAGAAAAATTGAGTTGAACTGATAGGTGCATTCTCATATGGGAATATTAATAATCGAGTAAAATAATCGAAAATCCAAAACCGAAATTATTTGAACTCTTTCATCATTCTACCATTCATTGTGTGCTTGAAAAATTATTCACTTCGGCAACATATTGCGGATTTTCTACCATTTTACCAACTTTTTTTGCAGATATGTTGTGAGCCCGCAGACCTACTGAATGGCTTTACCTCGAGATTTATTTTTTAATAAAATGTTCCATCCAAACGATTTTCAAAGACAATTACGAATAGTTGGCAAAACTGAACTCAGAATGTTTTATCGAATTATCTTCTCTCACTGGGTAAAAATCCAAGTTTTATCGATTAACCAAAATACCATTACTTGTTTCAACCTTAGCCATCTACAATGTTTCCTGGGCATATCTATTATAGTTTTGTTAGATAACTGTACCGATATTCTCGAGTTCTTCAGCCACTGGTTGAATAGTTTCAGAATACATTCACGTGACTTATAACAATCTTTGATCCACCTAAGCAATGAGGATTACTTTATTTACTGACAACAATAAATTTGTTAGGGGGCTGTGGAAATGAAATGAGATTCGTATGACACTTCCAAGTTAACGTAGCTATCAGAAAGTGTTTGATTGTGTATTTCGTATAATAAAAATGAATTTTACATTCGAAGAGTTAGCGGACATGCACCTTATTTATGGAAAATCGGGACGAAATGGAAGGTTGGCACAAAGAATGTATCGTGAAAATTTTCCAGTGATAGTTCCAGTGAAAATTTTCCAGAAATAGAATTCCTAGTTGGAAAAACGTTCGAAAACGTGGACAGAAGACTCAGGGAAACAGGAAGTTTTTTAATTACCAGAAGGAATGCAGGTATACAGAGAACTGTAAGAAATTATATCACAGAAGAGGAGATATTGAACTATGCTGCTGAACATCCGTCTGAAAGTAGTAGATCTATAGCTAGAGTACTGCATGTGTCTTCATCATCTGTTTGGAGGACTTTGCATGAACAGCAGTTATACCCATATCGACTGAGAAAAGTTCAGGCACTGAAACCAGAGGACTATCCAGATCGAATTGAATTTTCTCGATGGTTTTTAAGTATGTGGAGAAATAATCCGGAATTTATCAAGCAAGTGTTATACACTGATGAGGCAAAATTCACAAGGGAAGGTATTTTCAATTCTCGCAATAGCCATATTTGGGCCGAGAAAAATCCTTTTGCTATTCATCCTCATGGCCATCAAACAAAATTTTCATTGAATGTTTGGGCAGGAATAGTAGAAAACCGTTTATAGTCTATTTCAAAAGAGTGTAGAGTAATAAAATCTCATTAAGTATTCAAAAGCGCTACAGGGTGATCCGATAAATTCTGTCACTTCCCTAGTCCGCATTGCAAAATTATGTCGTTTCATAAAGAGCAGGTAGGTATCACCCTGTTTCAAGGGATTTGTCCATTGTTATCGACGGATAAATACTGAGCCAGAGGCGCGCTATTGGGATAATTGCCAAAAGAATATGCATTCATAAAAATTATATTAAAGGAAATAAAAATTTAATACAGCAGAACAGTGTTATTAAAAAAATATAAAATGTAACAAAATATATACGAACCGAAATCGGGAAATACTCACAAACACACACGAACGAACTTTACGTATTGAAACACTTGTGGGGACTTTAAATCAATTTATTCACAAAAACGACAAGAACTTTACTGGATACGTTATTACAATTTGACACTTGAACAATACTAAAACTGTGAACTTCCCTTAACGTTTAACAACACTCTATTTATACCCTAATTGAATGTTCTAGAGATTACTAGGTACAATTTTCGAGAACCTTCCGAGAAAATAATTATTCAGACTACCCTTAATTCTAAACCCTAACCTAGGCAAAAGTGTCACTGTCACTGATACACTGGTCTCTGTCCAGATTGCTTATCCCGCTACAGTATATTTACAATTCAATTAAATTATTCTACATCAGTATAGTCTTCATCCGAAGAACTGTCATCATCCCCTGGTGTTATAATTATAGGGTCAACCACCTGATCGACCAAGTTGTCCAGTTCCCACATTTTATCTTCCTCTTTTAAAACATGCTGGATTGCTTTTTGCCAGTTTTCTGATGTGATTTCCATAATGGCTTGATCAAACAATACCTTGACATCTTTCATTTTAAATGTGGTATTGTGCCTTGCAACATATCCTTTAACTTGTGCCCATATAAGTTCTATAGGATTTAATTCGCAATGATATGGCGGTAGGCGCAGCACAGTTACTTTATACTTTTCTGCTACATCTTCTACGGCATATTTCATGAAGCGAGATTTATGTTGTTTTACTATGGCTAGTAGTTCCTTCTTTACTGAATTCGTCTCAAACTGAATACCTTTATTTGACAGCCAGTTAATAATTTCTTGCTTTCTCCAAGCTGAAGTTGGTACCTTCTCTAAGCGCCTTGAATGGTAGCTTGCATTATCCATAACCACGACCGAATCAGCTGAAAGAAATTTTAACATTTCCCCGAACTAGTCTTCGAAGACATCCGAATTCATGTCCTCATGATAATCTCCCGTCCGGCACGACTCAAAGCTTAACAAACCTTCTTTTAAAAATCCGTCTTCGCTTCCAATGTGAGCAATTATAAGCCTCTTCCCTTTTCCCGAAGGCACTTTAATACCCGTCGAAAGGCCTTCTATGAAAGCTTGGCGAGAACTTGTTATATTTTTATCTTGCCACATTTTTTTGACTATATAACCTTCGTTTATCCACGTCTCATCAAGATAAAAAATTTTCTTTTGCTCTCTGCGGTACTGCTTTATAGTTGTCAAATATTTTCGTCTCCAGCAAACAATTTCATCACTTTCCAGTAATAGTGCCTTTCGATTGTGCTTTTCCCAGGCAAAATTCATACTTTTTAAAGTTTTCCATAAAATTTTTCTGGATATCAAAGGAATATCGTTATCTTGGCTTATCTCGATAAATATTTTTTCAAGAGTGGGTATTTCCTTTTTAAAATAAAACGAATGAACTTTTCTTCGAATGTCACATTTGGTGTCTTCATCTAAGATTTTTATTGGTCTTCCTGATTTTCTCTTGCATGGACTTACCTGGCCTGATATCTTTCTTTCTCGCAATAATTTAAAAATCGTGGACTGTCCAATTCCAGTCATTCGGGCACATCGCTCAACACTTTCTTGCACAGACAAACTAGGGTGATCGTGTTTTATGCAATCATATACATTTAAAATTATAACTTTTTCGCAAACAGATAGCGGAGAATTTTTTACACTTCTTTTCTTTGGAGTAAATGTCCCCATTTTATAACTTTTTCACTATTTCTATATCACAATATCACTGTACGTTTAATTGGTGTAGTAACAATTACTATTATAACTCGAATGTTTAAGACACAATTACAATATATTTAAACCCTTTTTCTTAATTACCTGGGTTTAATAGGTATTGCATGATTGGTGGGCAGGGTCAAAAAGGGATTATTATAATGACATGGCACCTCGGAACTAAGTGTTAACCCTTTTTTGAGAAATCATGCTCAAGTATATGAACCCAAATTGCATATTAAATAAGTTTACAAGAACCACTAAAATTAATCTTAATCTTTTTTTAAGAAATTTTACTTACCTAAATACATGTAGGTACTTAGTTTTAGACCAAATTACTTCCCAAAAATGGCCTTTTATTATTATCTATGTCTGTAATTTTTAATTTACTTTAATTATTAAGTTTAATAATCCTAAGATTTGCCTACGCCCATGGACGACAACGAAATTCAGGCAAATTTTATGACACTTCATGATTTAATACTCTACACTCTTTTGAAATAGACTATAGTTGGTCCTTATCTTTTACCAGATAATTTGAATGGGGACAATTATAGCACTTTCTTGGGAGAAGTATTGCCTGAATTGTTAGAAGATGTTCCTCTGAATATCCGGAATGGAATGTGGTTTCAGCACGACGGTGCTTCTGTTCATTTTTCGTTAGCTGCTAGAGAGTACCTAAATCGGAAATTCGGTGACAATTGGATTGGTCGAGGTGGACCCCACAAATGGCCTGCCAGATCACCAGATTTGAATCCTGTTGACTATTTTCTTTGGGGTCATATGAAGTCACTGGTTTATGAAACAGAACCAAAAAGCCAAGAAGAATTATTCGCCCGCATTCAAGCTGCATCGATAACGATTGCCAAAAATTTAGAATCATTTGAAAAAGTGCGATTTTCTATGTTGCGCCGTTGCAGATCATGTATAAGTGTTGACGGAAAAAATTTCGAACAATTACCCTATTGATTATTCATCAGATGTTCTCATTATTATTCAAAAGCACATTTGAATTTTCAATGTAAATTTCAAAAAGAAATTCGTGTTTATGACTCACTGTTCTAGAATTTCAACAGTATTGTTTCTTATCACATTATCTAAACTATGTGTAGAGAAGGTATATTTTGAACATGATATTTCTACTCAAAGATGAATTATGAGTACCGACATCCAACTAAGAGTTATGTAATTAGCTGTAAATAGACAACTTCCATTTCTTCATTTATTTAAAAAACTTCATTTACTGACTAGAGTTAGCGAAGATCTTATCAGATGGTTATTCAAATAAATTGACTTCTTCCAAATACATTTCTTTTTTTCAGGCGTATAATTAGAGTCTACTGGTAAAATTTTGTTTTTCGGCTTCATCTGTGAAAATTTGAAAACACTGTATACTTTGAGAATGTTTTTCATTTTCTTATTAATGAATATTCTTCAAGATATTTACGATTCTACAAAGAGAAGTGTGATTTCACGAATGGGAAAGACAGGATAATTGTGAACAAAAAATAATTTTCCCAAAATCCAGAATAATGGTGTTATTTTAGGATTATTGGAGCCTAACTCAGTCGAGATTCCGAATGATCGCAAATTTTATTTGGGGTCACTTTTTTTCAGATCACAAAGTCACTCGGAGATCTGAGAACAATGAAAACATTTCAACAATGAAATCTATTGACAAGCACGAAAATAAGCCTCAAGAGTTATGATTTGTCATTACAATATGCTAAACATAACAAAAATTGGTACGATGATAGAAAACCCACAATAATTACCATCACTTGCAAGCGCTAAATTAATGGTAAAATCATAAAAGAGTTCAAATAATTTTGGTTTTGGAATTTCGATTATTTTAATCGATTATTCCCATATAAGAATGCACGTATCAGTTCAACTCAATTTTTCTCGAAAACTACTGGTTTTTTCATAGTGAATGTTTATTTGGTTTTTACGTAAAATTGATCAAGGAATTCAAAAAAAAGACGGTTGTGGATATAAAGTCAGTGGCGTAAAAAATAAGGGGGAAATATAAGCTATTACCCCGCTGGAACGCCACTGGCTACTGATACTGAAGCAAACATACCACTGGAGGAAGCACATTCTAGCTCGTAATCGATTTGCTGAGTTTCATTAATTTATTCCTTTTAGTCCGGGAGCTACGACGGAAAGGGTCTTTTTATTTTGCAACTTCAACGCCCTGTATTTCTGAAACGGCTCATTTCCGGACACACATGTCCTACCTCATTTTTCATCATTTTGCAAGAGGAATGACGTGGTATAAGTTTGTCCGTCGAATTCTGAAACACCCTGTATATATATATATATATATATATATATATATATATATATATATATATATATATATATATATATATATATATATTACGTGTCACGTTGTTTGTCCGCGATGGACTCCTGCACACAGTGGTGCAGTTTGTTCCAACTTGAAAGATAGGATAGCTTACATCTTAATTTATAGTCGCAATATTCATTTATTGAAAATTATTTGACATTCCCAATTATCTGTTAACTCCAAACGGTTTTAACAGATGGCGATATCTATTGACTGGATTGAGTAAGTAATCAATAGATGGCGCTGCTATGTTAAACCTACAAACATGTCATCTGTTTCTGTTTTAAAATCTGTTTTTCCGTTAATCAGCTACAATTCAATAGCATAACCACGACGTGTTATTGAGGCTAAAGTATAAGTTAAATCTATTTTGTAGTAAACGAAACACAAACTTCTACTACTAACTTTGATGCTTTAGTGAGGTTTCGATATTCCTTTCTTATAAGCAGTGTAGAGGTAGTCTCATCATTTTCATCAAATAAAAGTGACTTACATCTAAACCATGAAACAATATTTTCCAGGCTCCTCGACACATAACCCGCCATATAACAAACAATATCATTAACATAATCTGTTAAACACAAAGCAGAAGAATGGAGAAAATCCAACGCTCGTATGTCTTCACTCAGTTTATTCTCAAATATTGCTTGGTCAGTAGTCGAAGAAAGATCTTCTCCATTCTCACTGATGGTAACTCGACCACTGTTACAAAATAATATCGAGGTTGCAATCAAGTTCAAAGAATTTCCCGTATCTCCAGCTTTTATTTCTGAATGAACTATCAACCTTTTATAAGCTGCCTCAAATTGTCTAGTAGTTGGATTGTTATTGAATCCCCCACGACTTCTAACTGCTCCAAAGAACAATTCAACATGATCCTGGGATAATTTATAAGTTAGAATATATTTCAGTTTTCCAGATTCGACATAAGATTTGTAAAGGCCTTTGAGGATCTCTATACAAATAAGAAATCCTAAAAAACCAATTTTTCTCTTTGATTTCAATACCTCAACTTTTCCTGTAGACAGATGCAATATATATTCGTTAATAATGTCAAGATAGTCGAAAAATTGCTTACTCGTTACAGGAGACAAAGGTTTTTTATAATTATATTTAGCAAATCTATTTTTTGCATTGAAAATGTCGAATAAATCATTGAAGTAACGGGCGAACAATGCAGTTGCTTCCGCTCCTTGGAATTCAGGCAGTAATAAATCTTTACATAGATATATCAAAGAATCTGCTACACTTTTACTTAGCGTTTGTGTGGCGATTTTTACTTTCATTTTTTCTCTAGTCCACAGTGTGACGTTTTCGCAGTTTTGTTGCAGCATGTAACCCCTCATTATATTGAATGTTAACTAATTTGTCAAAATAATCCCAACTCACTTGATTTTTATCAGAGTCTTGCAAGTTCTTATAAGATCCCAAACAATTTCTTACCAATTTTATCATATGACATGGATCTAGAAATAAATATACCTTTTCCTTCGTAACAGGATGATTAAAATTAGTTTTCATTGGTGAAACATTGAAATCTGCTCCCAGAATTGAAGCCATCTTGAAATTGGCTGCAGTACCATCAAATGTTATAGAGGACACAATTACCCCAGTTTCATCAACCAACTCTAAACATTTCTTAACAAAACCAGCTTTGTCAGATCCAGAAAGACCATCTAAAAGAAAATATCCAACAGGTACATTCCAACAACTGTTCAAACAAACTAGCATAAACACCAACACTTCTTTAGCCTCAGGAAGTTGATCGCTATCCAAATCAGTACCAATATCTACATACCCACAAAACTTTTTGCCAGTCCATTCAACTTGTTTTCGAATGGACATTTCATCAAAAATTAAATTACAAATAATATCACATTTTTTTTTGTTTAGCTGCATCAACTTTCAGTTTCAATGCTGTTAACGCTTCTTTTGTCCACCCAGGAGCACCATCAACTGATTGGTACCATTTTGATAAAGTTGTCGGGTGCGGTAAAGAATTATTGAATGTCGTCCTAACATAATTATATGCCTTAGTAGAATAAAAGCTCAGAGTTAGAGCAAATGATCTAAGTGCTGGTGTATTATTTTGAGTTCTGGGACCCTTAAGCATCCTTTTGAAAAGTTCAGATGTTGACTCTGACATAGAAGCCTGCAACAAAAAATATGCTAGATGTCATAATCGAGTATGTATGAATTCAAAAGAACATAAAATAGTAAGTTGCTGTAACTTTCAACTTCTCAGAATGAGTCGATTATTCATAAAAGAAAACTTTTGTTTTAATTCCTTCACAGATTGTTGAGATGATAAACAAAATAAAAATTTTAGAGTTAGTGTAAAAAAAGGAGTTTTTGTATATGTTTAAACTGTACCCATAATGCTACTTGAAATGAAGTGTATAGAAAAACATAAACACAAAACCCAATATATCCCATAATGCGCTACGTATTATAGTACCGAAAATTTTTCAATCACTTCCTTATGACATCAAAGATGACTATTTCATTATCATTATCATATTTTCTGCTCGGCAAAGAAGTTCATGAGCAATCAACCCTACAAAAATCTATAATTTTCATACAATTTGTTGTGGTGGTGAAACGGATTGAAACCTTATTAACTCACTCTCAATGAACTTTCACAATCTTCACTGACCAAAGATTTAGCTTTCAAATGGTTTATCAGTGAATTCAAGTTTGTCACCTTGGACCGCAGTCTCCGCACTGACTGTTGTAAAGTTCTAATTTTAGTTTTCTGGCCTGTCAAGATTTTTTTCATTGTTTTCAGATTTCTTCTGACCTTACGAGGAGTTGAAAAATCACTGGTAGCTAGGTCATCAGGAGCTCTGAAATGAATATAAATAAAATTCAGTTTTTTTTCAAAAACTGTTCATCTTTTTGACGCATTATTGAACGCATATTGTTACTATTGACGGATACAGATTTGGGAATCGTGGTTAAAATTAGCTTACAAATACAGCTAACCCATTGCTTGTGATAACTTCTTAAAACTATTTCTCTGTTAGATTATTTTTCACTTACTTTCTCTTCTGCAAATTTGTGAGCGAGTCTGTTTCCTTTTCTGTGACTAAGTTATGGATTAGTTATTTCTGATGCAGTCAATGTTTCTGAGCTAGAATCAATACATTTTTCATATTCTCCTTTTGAATGTGTGCCCATTTCTGGAGTCACGAGTATGAGATATTTCGGTCTGATGAGTCTGCACATTGCTTCTTAATCTAAAAATTATAGAATGCTCAGATTGGGCCAATTTCTAAATGGAAAACACTATTCGTTTCAAAATCCCACAGGAAACATTGGAACCAATTCAGTTTTCCTTTGATATTTTTTTTAGCACTAAGAGTCAAAATTCCATGAGCATAAAAGATCATTATTTGATTATTAGCACAATACCAGAAGCAGAAATAGTTATAAAAATGAGCCTCAATCATGTTACACCACCTGGATTTGATCTTACCTCTTTAGTGGAGGGCTATCAATAGACGTGTCAACTTCCAAAAAATTGTTTTCTGAAGCTGTACCTGTTGAATCTGTAGATGAGTCATCCTTTCTGAAAAAAGTTAATTATGTTTCGAAAAAATATTGTTAGAAAATGATAACCGTTGAATGATTACTATACCTTGAAGTTGGAGGAATATACTCTTGATTAAAAGACAAAGGACGGGCGCCTTTTTTCAGGAATATTTTTCCACTGGGTTTCACTTCAAACGCTTCTCCCTCAAAATGAACGGAACAAATTTTTGCATACTTTAGAGTATTTTCGGGGCATTGCTTCAATCCCAAATTCTCAAACCAAACTGCTCTTTCATTGGCATCAGTTGGAAATCTGAAAATGTTTGCTCTTTATTCATTAATACGTGTAGATAGAAATTATTAGAATTTGTATATTTAAAATGTTTTCATCTGAAAACATTGCATTTCACTGCATGCCATGCAAAATGAATTTCGGTTTCATTTTGAAGTACCTATCTATAGCAATTCGAAACTCATTGTGACGCCTATGAGCAAAAACCTGTATTCACTCACCTGTGTAAGGTCAATTTTTGATTAGAACATTGGGATTGCTTGCAAACCCAACAGTAAAGCACCATTATTAGTTTCTATCTATTATTTAACTATATATAAACCAAACAGAGTAACAGATTCACTATTTTCAATAAATATCACAAAGCAAAGTATGTCAACACGAAGTGGAGGGAAACAGTAAACACTCGAGGATAACATAGACAAACAGAACAAGGCAGCAGTGTTGCCAATGGGAATTGTACAAAATGCATTCCAACCTGTCGCCGATGTAATTACATATTCTATTCAATCAACTGTTTCTCTTTCCCTCTCTCTCTCTCACTAAATATATCAATATAAAGAGAGATATCCAAAATCCTTGCAGAATATTGAAAGTCCTTACAAATTCCTTGCATATCTTTATTACTGCATTTTAGTTTCTGAATAATCGGATTACTTGCAAATGCAGTAATTACTGGCAAATTGGCATCACTGCAAGGCAGGTAGTAGGCTTCCAAACGACAAATTCGACAGTGTTGCCACGAGTTCACTTGTAACGAACTGTGCCGATTTATATGATAATGACAAATATTTTCGAAGTGAATGTGACACTAGTTTAGGTTCTGAAATGTTTGATGTCTATTTTAACCTCATGATAGAGGTCATAACTTCATGCTGTTGAATGTAATTTGTTAGTTTTGAAGTTCCGCACAGCATTGGTGATATTAAAGAATTATCATGGATTCAATATGGCAACGTCCATATCCACATCGTGATCTTAGAATGCTCCCATTCACCGGCTTCATTTAATGAGGTAAATAACTGAGTCCATTTATTTATCTACGTCCATGGACAAAGTATATCTGATTTTCTTCATCTCCTGAAGACGCCAACTTGGTTGGTGAAGCATATTGCGGTTCTGGTGTTTGGGAATATTATGGTTATATTTACTAAAAATGAATATTTCACCAATAAACTATCATATTATAATAACTCAATATATAAAAGTAAAGATATGTAAGATTTTATTGAAAAAAAAAATTAAAAATGAGCCTGATTTTTATAAATAGTGAATCAAATATGTTTCACTTTCCTCTCCCTTTTCCTTTTCCCGTATTTTTCCCCCTTTTATTTGGTGTATTTTTTTTGTCTTCCACCTTTCTTTTGGCAGGAGTTGTAGAAAGAAGAGTGAAAAATCCATCTAGTCTTCCCTGAGTAGTTCCAGTTCGAGCTTTCATGAGTTTTTTACAGCCATTTCTCACCCTTTCTTCATTAAAATTTTTATCACCACAGAGATATTTGACCATGCCTTCCTCATCTGGATCACTCCATTTCAGCTGAAAAATTATTTTGGGTCATATATTTATTATTGATCCATTAAAAATCGATATCAAAGAATAGAATATCAATTCTATATTTTTGAATAATGTGTAATTTCCAAAAATAGTAAAACATTCAACAACCTCAATTGTTTCAGGATCCATAACTTCAGGATTTTTGAACAATTCTCTTGCTTCTTTGTAACACCAGTTTTCTGGTGGCGAATATTTATCTTTATTTAAAGCTTCCAGAATAGCTTCAATTGATTTATGTTTCTGAATAAGTTCTATAGCTCTCTTTGGACCAATTCCTTTAATACTGTCTGTGTAATCACATCCTAATAAAATACACAGATCCATGAACTAAAAATAATATAATTGCAATTATGTTAATTTTGGTAATATTATAAAAACTAACTTCGTGTTGGTTTAACTTGAGGCCGTCAAGTACTTTATCCAAGTGAATTTCTTGAATAGGCACCTTTCTAGCTTCACTGAAGGTTAGATGACGTAAAACTACCTGTAAAAAACAAGTATGCCTGTTTGATTATTTCATCAACTTTGAAACGATTATAACAAAGTCAAGAATAGAATCTATTTTCAGTGTTACTATCTTCATTCGGATTTGAAGGTCGTCGTAGTTTGGAACTGCATCCTTACGTTTCGCCAGTACGAGAGGCTGGTTTCTTCAGAGGTTTATTCATCTTGATCATTCCCGGGTGAATAATCAAGTCGAATAAACCTATGAAGATGCCAGCCACTCGTACTGGCGAAACGTTAGGATGCAGTTCCAAACTACGACGGCTTTCAATCTTGAATAAAGATAGTAACACTGAAAATCTCTGCTGCGAGAGCCTTAACCAATTCATTAGAATCAACTTTTTTTGGTCTTTTACAATTAAATCGGTGCATGAAATGACAAAGTTAATACAAAAATCAACATAACAAAGTTGATGACAAAACCAGCAACTTGTATAAGCCAGTAAGATGGGCACTTGGAGTATTAACAGAATAGAAGCCGTGTTTGGGTTAACATCTGTTTAATTGTTCATATAAACTTCAAGGTTACTCATAGATATTTAGAGTATTTTTTTTCTTGGGTGTCAAGCATCAACTGCTTGGTCATTAGCCTCGTGTTCTGGGTAGTTAATAACTACCCGAGTCACCTATGAAGCATCATGGCTATTTGCAGTCCGGCAGTCATGTAGCATTGCAAAATCATTCCAACTTCAACTGGATGAATTTTCTTGAAACTTACTAACGACCTTTCGCTTGTACGTCTGACACGTTGCCACCACTATTCAGAGTGTAATATGATGAGATATTCAGTCGCTTTTGTGAGTAAATAACTGACAGAAGTGTAATACTTTTGATAACATTATTTGTGAATATTATAGAAAAACTAGTCAAGAGGAGACTAGTAAATTTCCTTAAAAAAACAGTTTGGTTTCAAAATTGACACATGATGTTATTTTATAATTTCTGTTAAACCTAAAACGGAAATAAATGAAGGCGTCAAGTAGGTCGGTAAAATGCTCATCGAGAAAAATGTTGAAGTTTTGGTATGAGGATATTAATATTTCGAAATATCATTCTCTTCCAACTACCTACATAGTAGGGTGTGACAAACGTCTGTCGAAAACTTTCCCTGCTAATACCACGCTGGGTATTGAATTATATCCGACAGACATTTATGCAGCAGCAGCAGGACCATGCTGAAATTATTCAAGTAAATCATCTGCAGACCTCGGTTTCGAGGTATTGCCACTCGTCAGTACAGGAAAGATCCTACCCAGACAGCAAAGTGTCTGGGACTAGATTAATTTCAACACGGCTCCGCTACATATATGAAACCTTCGTCTGAGAGAAAGATTGTTAACTAGTAACAACTCTATCTCGTGAACAAAGCCCCATGCGGGAAGGAAACATCCCATAGACCAAAACTCTAACAGAAATCAAAAGTGAAAACTATCGAGGAGAGATACATACGTATGAGGAAATAATCATTTCGAAATATTCTCTCCCAACTACCTACACAGAGGGTGTGGTAAACGTCTATCGAAAAACAACTACTTCCCCTGCTAATACCACGATGGATATTGAATTATATCCGCAGATGTTTCTCGTTCATCCAGCAGCAGGACCATGCTGAAATGATTCAAGTTGATCACCTGCAGACGGCGTTTTCAAGGTATTACCTCTCGTCAATACAGGAAAGATCCTACCCAGACAGCAAAGTATCTCGGACTCGATTAATTTCAACACGGGTCCGCTACATATATCAAACCTTCGTCTGAGAGAAAGATTGTTAACTAGTAACAACTACATCTCGAAATAAATTTCGAAATATCATTCTCTCTCCCAACTACCTACACAGTAGGGTGTGGTAAACGTCTGTCGAATAACTACTTCCCCGGCTAATACCACGCTGGATATTGAATTATATAATTTTGGTACATGGGATGTTTTCCCTGTTTGGGGCTTTGTTCACAAGATGAGGTTGTTGATAGTTAACATCTTTTTCTCTGACGAAGGTTTCATATATGTGGAGGAGCCGTGTGGAAATTATTCGAATCCCAGACACTTTGCTATGTGGGTGGGATCTTTCCTGTAGTGACGAGAGGTAATACCTCGAAACCGCGATCTGCAGGTGATCTTGAATAATTTCAGCATGGTCCTGCTGCTGGGTGATTCGGACACATCTGCGAGACTAGCCTCTGTGAGAAATCTTGCATAAATGTCGTCGGATATAATTCAATAACCAGCTTGGTATTAGCCGGGGAAGTAGTTGTTTACCACACCCTACTGTGTACGTAGTTGGGAGAGAATGATATTTCAAAATTCATTTCGAAATATTTATTTCCTTAAACGTATGTATCTCTCCTCGATAGTTTTCACTTTTAATTTCTGTTGGAGTTCTGGTGTTTCGAAATGGTGCCCGTTTTGGATTAATTCTACGCCAGGAGTTCCAATTCTACTTTTCATAGGTTGCCCTTGATAACAATATTATTTTTATCCCAATACCATCATCAATGGACGTAGCAAAAGTAAGAATAAAAAAAATAATTGTATTCACACTAAAAAAAGATTGGAACTAGTTTTTTCCAATGAGGAAATTTGAAATTAAATATTAGGTTATACCTATGTTATATCAGATACAGCGAAAAAGTTGAGAACAAGTTCAGAATATTCATGATGAAACAACCTTTACACAATTCTTGTTATAACATTTATTGACAAATTTTATCTCAGACACCAATTAACAAATAGTTTATGTTCAATAATAATCATAATAATAAGCCATTTATTTCCAACAGGTACATCAACCCAATTATGAGAAAATGCAATGTAGAAATATCAATATAAATATATTGTAACTAACTCAACTGAATATTTTCGTCCAAATATTTTTATTTTTTCGATAATTTCAACATTTGATTAGTTTTCATTTCAATTGTTCTTCCATAGATTTCGAATCCATTAACACTTTCTTTCAATAGACAAGTTGATGCTCTGTGTAAAAAACTCAACAAGCTGTACTTTGCATTTATTACTCTGAAATCATAGGCACCACCTAGTAAACCTATATTATTCTTTAATATACAGTATCATTAGTAGTAACATCATCGTGTGGGGAAGAGCTACAGACACATGCAGAATTTTCATATCACAAAAAAAATTCATAAGGTTAATATATGATTTGGACTATAGAGAAACGTGCATAAACACGTTCATTGAAAACCATATCCAACAGTAACATCTATCTATCTCTACAAATTATTAATATATACCCATCAGAATGCTAAAAATATGAATAGAAACAGTGACTACCATGAATATGATAACAGACAGAAGAATGACTTCCATTTGCACCACTTGCAAAGAAAGCAACATATAATAAAGAGCCCTCTATATGCTGGAGCACATTTGTTCAATCTTTTGCCTGAAGACTTGAAACTCATTACCAATATGAAATATTTCAAACTATCTTTGAAAAGTTTCTCATCCGCCATGCCTTTTATTCATTAGACGGATATAAAAAACGTGCGACTAGGCAGTTTTGTTTCAATGTATTTTAACATGTGTTTATATTTAAATATTTTATATTTTATTTTATTCTTATTATTCTTAATCAATTTCAAACGACTAGAATGTTTGTGATGTTTTTTTTCTTAATGTTTATATCCAATGAGAAGTTTTTCTCTCTTTATGTAGGGTGACTTATCTCATGTTGTAAAGCAACCATAAGAGATTAAATAAATATCTATCTATCTATCTGTTGAACAATGGAAGTTCAAACTTGTAACAATTCAATGTTCATCTGGTAAATCTTTTGGTGGGGAGATTTTACAATAACCGACTTCAATGTATTGAGTACCAGCTCATTCTTATGACACCAGACAGAAAATGGGTCAATGACTGTTTCCATTTCATAGATGAATTGCTCTACATTGCATCCAGATTCTGTCATAGTTGTATCGTTGGCAAGCATAAGTATATAGACTTCTGCTTTGTGCTGTAGAAGGTATTTGACAAAAACAGAGGACCAAGAACTAAACCTTGTGGCACCATTAAATGTTACCATCATGAATCTGTTTGTCATCTAGGATTTTTAACCAATTTATGAAATTATCTGGAAATCCTAATGATATTAGTTCTACAGCTAAGAATTCAGTGCACACTATCAAATGCCTTTGATAGGTCGAAGAATAATGAAAGGATATATTCCTAGCTGTCAATCTCCTTATAAATATCTGTTTAAAATCTGTGTTTCCTTTAATCAACTTCCCTCCTCCCCGACGAACGACGCCCCTCAAAAGTCGAACGTTATGAGAGTTAAGGATTAACGAAGTCTTACCTTTAAACGTGCGATTCCTAGCACAAGTAGCTATTTTTACCGATCTTTGTTTGAAACAATGTTGACCAGTGCATAATAAATCGTTTTTCTTCAACTGGTCCACAAGTCTTTTAGCAACTACCGTCTCAATCAGTTTATGAAGCAAAGAGGTATGCCTATAGGTATCAGAATAATATCTATAATTTTCATTATTATAATATACAATAAAGTAAACCATGTCAACATAAAGAATACAGAAATAGTTGAAAATTAAAAAAAATATATAATCATACATATCACGAATAACTAGTTTTTTCTGCTCATCATCAGATTTTAAAGTTGAAATTAATAAAACAAATTTTCACAAATTTAAGAAATTCCAGATAAGACTAATAACTACTTCTTATTTTGAGATTGGAAAATATTTAAATGGATACATGATATTAGAATTTTCAATAATAGAAGAGATATATTTTAGCTGAATGTATCATTGTGTTGCATTAGCAGAATGTTCAACGAAACATTCTCATAATAATTCTTCAGATTCCGAAACAATAGTGCTTTTCTGCAGAAGTGAAATACCAATTTTTTTTTTAAATTTTCATTACGTCCTAGTTCATTGTTAATAATTTCCCATAACAGTTTTCAAATTCCTTGCATTTCTCAATTATTTGTGTAATTTACAAGTTTTCAAATGTTGTTATACAGTGTAACACACTTAAGATGAAGACACCCCTGTATTTTTAGTCATTTTTGAAAGCAGATATTTCATTTTTGGTACAGGCATATACCTTCATGGGCCGTACATTTCGCAATACTTAGTCTGAGTGACAACCTTAAACCCAGCTTACTGCGTTCCTGCGAAAATTCTCGATATTTTGCTTCGCATTGATGATACCGAAATAAGTTATTTGAAAAAGTTGTGTGGAAATCGATTTTTACCCTACATACCGAATTTCAACGCAAAATTCGATTTTTTTGGTAATGTTCATATCCAAGTCCGATTTTCAATTCACAAGACATCCTAACAACTTTCTTGATAATTTTAAATATTAAATAAGTCCTGCGTAATTTGATGTCTTGATTACAAAAAAATATCACCCACCAATTTATTAAATTTAAATATGAAGTAAAAGTAAAGATGCTTAAATATTTTGAAGTTGGCAACATTATTTTAATGTAATGGGGTTGGCAATGAAATAATAAATGTTCATAGGTTGGTAATTCTAATAAATTTTACCGCCGTTTAGTTTTTTTTTTCACTAAGTATAATCTAAATCGTTGTAAGTATAAACTCAAATTGCTGTGTGCTTTTTATCAAAAAACTAAAATGGTTAAACGTGATTGTAAAAATTCTCATAACGCTTTTTGCTATATTTGTGGTAATTTTGTAATTAAAAAACATCAAAGGAACATTACTGACTGATTTCATTAGTTCGGACTTTCATTGTCTAATATGATATAAATTAATTTGAAATACCTGAAAGAATCTGTAAGAAAATAAAAAAAAGAGATTATATGAAAAATAACAATTATACCTATTAAGAAAAAAACCGTCTTCGGGTGATAACGTTATCACCCAAAGACAATTGTGGATACTAACAATTGAAACATCATGAAGTAACTTGGTTTGGAATCTTTCAATTTTTAATTTTCATTTCTTGTTAATAATTTTTTAATTTTAATCTCGTGTAAATAGTTTTTTTTATATTTTTTGGTTGTTGCTTGTATTTTATTTCATTGTAATTTCAGTTTTTTTCTTAATATAATTGTTATTTTTCAGATAATTTTTTTAAATTTTTTTACAGATTCCTTCAGGTATTTCAAATCAATTTATATATTAGACAATGGAAGTCCGGACTAATGAAATGCACCACGAAACATTGTCAACTACCTTCAAACAAACATTATGGACTTTGCATATTTTGGTATGGAAATCAGTAATCAAGACAAGTGTGGGTTCCTCACAAAGTGTTTTATGTCTGTGTCAAGGATTTAAGGAAACGGTATGAAAGAGAGAAGATAGCTTTTAAATTTGCGGTACCCATGATATGGAGAGAAAAAAATCATTTAGATGATTGTTATTTTTGCAGTATAGAAATGGATATAAGTCTAAAAATAAAAGAATTGTGGTGTATCCTAACGTTACATCTGAACCAAGCTTTCCTGTTCCTGTGCCCCCTGAGGTTATTGGTGATATTTTACAGTGTAGTCCCGAACATAACTTACTCAGAACACGAAACTAATGACTATAGTAGTTGATGCCATTGGCACCAAGAAAACGAAAATTGTGTTGAAACTAATGTCAAGTAACAATGTTATACAAGATTGCTGGTATTACCTTTGATCCAAAAGTCAAAGCATCCATATCTTCAGTAGCTGTAGCATATACTTTGCCAGCTTTAACCATAGCTGCACATTGTGCTTCAGCTTCACAGGGTGCATCAATGTATGGCACCCCCATTAGTGTCAGCAATTGTTTAGCCTCCTCAGAGTGATGTTTAGTAACTTTAACAAGTCTTCGGTTGAATTTATCCATTTCAGCAGCATCTCCAGCTTCAGTAGCCTTATCCAGAGCCTTTTGAGCTTCATTGCGTTTTTCCTGTCTCTTACTCAACTCGCCCGATTTCATTTCAGGTGGTTTACCATCGAAAACATAGACTGGCTTGATACCGTTTTCAATTAATCTAATAGTTCGATAAAACGTTCCTAGTAAATGAGATGTTGTTTCACCATCTGCCGAAGTTAGCTGAGCACCTTCTGTTCTAACGGCGATTAGAAATTGATAGAGACACATTGAAGCATCGATGGCTACTTTTCGACCTGGTTATAAAAATAAAATGGCAAATGTTTGCATGCTTACAATCTCAACATAATGTTTTAATTAGTAAACTAACATAACAAGTTAGAATATTTATTGAATACTGTAAAATTCCGAATTATTTGGATATGAGTATTTAAATAATATATATCTTCAGTTCCTTACCAAAATACGTTTTGAGTTCCGTATCTTTAAGAGCTTGAGGTGCTACATCTGCAAGCAACTTTGATAGATTCAAAATACCCATGTTACAGAGATTTATAAATACACTATTTCCCAAAAAATATACTACTTGCTTTATTATATCAATCAGAGACAACCAACTTGTCTCTGTATCAATAAAAATGTATATTCATTTTATGTTTTATATTTCATTCCCGCAATTTTAAGAAACACAGCTATTACTGATAGCAATGTTGCCAAGAGTAGAGTTTACTCTCAAGAAGGCTAAACCACAGTATTCAGTATTCCGTGACTATTGACTATACGTGACTAGACTATAGTTACGACCGTGGCTAAGAAAAGATGCATAGAAACCCTGGCGTTAAACCGATTACCTTTCGTTTTATCCTCGGAGTAATAATAATACATAGAGTTGCCATGCCTATACCAATACAATGCATGTACTTTGAAACGGGTGTCGTACTATCCTTTTCTGTACAACTTATGGGCGTGGGGGATTGGCGGGTAATAAGAGGTTGTGGAGAGTTTGTTTACATTTGAAATAAGTTGGACCATAAAACAGTGGCGGTTGATTTAGTTAATAATCGGAGGGATATTATATATTTATAAAATGAATCATTTCAGGTGAAAATGTTATTCATGTCAAACCAGTGTTAAATCTGTTATTGCTCACTAATTTACGTCATAGAAAGAATATGATTTCCGTTTTGGTTTTTCTTTCTTTGCACGAGACTTTCGAGTTGCATACAGACAGTATTCAATAAGAAATGACGGTTGTCATTTTTTTTATCTCTTTTTGGTTGGGATATGTCAAATCATGAAATAATATAAACCTTAATTCAAAAACTTTATTTATAAAAAGATCAAAAAATTATCATTGAAAACATCAAAAATATCCACTTTTATGATGTCGGTCCACAAAGACCCCTAGATACCAAGTTCGAATGAAATCACAGAATAATATCAAACCTCAATCGTAATTATAAATATTCATAATTTCTAATCGAAAATTATTTATATCGGACCTCACAAACCTTACCACTTGTTTATCAAATCTGAGAATAAATCATTTGAAATAATGTAATTTCATCCCAGTAAACCATGCACTTTATTATAAAGCCATACATAAATAAAAATCTAGCAATAATTTTTTATAACTATTGCAAAATGACCTACAAATTAAATTTAAAAACATAAACATCGAGAAAAAAAAATCTAGTAGGTGATAGAAAAACTGGCCCCATTTTCATAATCATTAATAATAAATCAGATTTCTTGTAGGAACTAGTAGATGAACAAAGAGACTTCTGGCGCAAATGGGAGTGGGGGAAACGTCATCCACATCACCGCTCAGGCCCTTTTGAGACTCCGCATCACCCCTCGAGTCCCATTGTCACGTTTCAGTCACGTGTTCCTAATTAAAAAAGTTTATAGTTATGAGAATCGAACCCAGGACGTCCGCGTGATAGACATTGTCCTTAGCCTCTACACCAATGTAAGACATTGAAAGTAACGGCAAATGTTGGGTATTTATAGCGTTAGTTTGGGACCGAAATTGACTCATTTTATAAACTTGACCGCATTTTTTTGATTTCCGTAGAATGTTAGGGAAGTTGTAATCGTCATTATCATGTTGAAGATAGGAAAATATACTTAGATTTGGGAAAGAATTAATATTTCATATAAAGATGTGTAAGAGCGAGAGACGCGTGTGACGTAATTGAGGCAAAGAGAGATGGAGATGGTATCGAGGTTATACGCTGCCAATGCCAGCATGGTAGGTTCGGCGTTGCCGGTTGTACAATAAATCATTGTTTATGGGGCAATGTAGCGTTGCCGGTTTGAAAATGAAGGGTTAGGAATACGACTGTGTACGGGGTGTCTCAAAATACATCATTAAAGAAAAAACATGAAGTCGAAGTGTACAGGGTGCGTCAAAATATATCATTTAAGAAAAAACATGTCACTTCAACAGAAGTCTAGCATTCCAACATGCCAAAAGGGCACTAAGTCTCGTATCTTTGTTAACCAAGTTAGCATCATCAGGAGAAAGAGGAGACCCAGAAGTGTCGAGGGTTACGCATTGTGGACTCAACGTGAGGGCAATGGGAAGCGAAGTATTCAACAATGACATTTTGCATAAGTTTCGACCGTTTTGCGAGCGTTTATTCGTTATCGTTTCGTCGTCTTCGACGTAGCCGTTTTCGTGTTTGAATAATTGTACACCATTAGTCAGTTATATTCAATATGAGATTGGAAGGAAAACAATGTATCGTACGTCGTTGGTGAACAAAAATTAGTAATATAATGGCATTCAGAGAATACAGACGTAAAGTAGAGGAATTTGAGGGACGTGTCCAACAAATAAGTAAAGATATTCAATTATATGAAGAAAAGAAAAATGTTCTGAAGCCGTTTAATAATTTACACATTCAAGACAAAGTGTTCCAGCCTCAGAGTGTAGAATATTTCGTCAACGATGCTGAAAAACAAATTTTGTACTTCCGACTATAATAATTTTTGTTCAATATGTAAACGTACCGAATGTGGGTGAAATTCCAAGGAAATATGCGTGAAGGCTAGTGATTATAGATGTAAACAATGGAAATCGATTCGTTCCATATCAGTCAATCAGGGCCAGTTAGCAGTTTTTGCGCAGGCGCAATTCCAAAGAATACACCACTCAAATGTGAATTGAAATTGATATTTCAAGATCTTCGTCATTTAAAAACAAAATACTGTTGAATTTGTTCCAGAACACGCAACGAAGCAAGAGAAAAGAAAAGTCACAAATGGAATTTGATGTTTATAAAGTTAACATAGAATCTACGATGTCAGCATGTATTTTGATTAGAGTTGTACAACAATTATGAAATTCATTAAAAAAATGAATATTTTGATTGAAACAGTAAATTTTTTGTTTCATTTCAAGTTGGTAAGAATATATAATACAGGTATGCAGAATTATCGCTATCACTTATCGATAAAGCCAGACACGTGGCTCAAAGCGATGAAACAAAGGCTCTTTGTTTGATTTCATAATTTGTTATTACTTATTTTCCTATATATACCTCCTGCGAGGCGAAATGATGAGTTAGTTGTATCAGTTAGTTGAAGGTGATACCAGTGACACGTGCAACGATTCCATCTGAAAGTAAGTGTGTTTCATGCTCGCTTTATGAATTTTTATTGCAAGATTTTTTATACGTCTTTGACTTTTTCTCAAATGAATTTATACAAATTTAATTTAATTCATAGGTGGTGAGAGTTGTTATTGAAGTATAATTAAATTTCCAAAATTTTTCTCAGAATAATTTACTTGAGTGTTTTTTTATACAAATTTTTTGAGGGTTAACGTTTTTTTCAATTATTTTGTAACACAAAACGGTTCAGAGGTATTTACGTATTCCTCGAGCCAACCCTGGACAAATATTTTTGTCCTACATGCATCAGAAGATAAGAAATGACAATTGCTAATATTTCTCAAGCTTTAATAATGAATGAAAGATAAGAACCGTAATTGCTGACATCCATTTTTCTCGATTACTATCTCATACAGTAATTATTGTATCGCACAATTTGTTTTGATGTTTTATTAGATGGCAGCGTCATAACCGGGAAACGTGATTATGAATTTTACTCGAGAATCATCCAAGCTGAATAAGAGTTTTTCTCGTATTTTATCTATTTGCCTTTGACAATGCCATATCTGATTGTTTTTTTATTTTTGGTTTCTCGCAGGTGAATTTCCTAAAACAACAACAATTTGTTACCACACCGAGTGACGGAGGAGTATCACCCCCATTTAGAAGAATTTTTCATAAGTAAAATACGCTGTCGTGTTATTTCATTTGAAATTGTAACGGAATTAAGGTTAGTACTGCTTTCCCATTTTTTCTTTGTTCAGTATATGTATAGAGTTTGTGGTTGTATACTATATTTTTTGTTCGACTCAAAAATGTTTTTCATTCAATCTATGAATGATATGCGGATCATATCTATGATCCGCATAAAGAAGTGTTTTCAATATTTTTTGTTCATTTAGTACTGCAGAATATGTGTTTTAAATTCGTTGTTCTGAATGACAGTTGATTTTTTTCAATTATAACTGTAGCTCTCTCATTTTTCACAATCACTCCATGAATAACATTACCCCAACTCTTGAATCTTATTTTTCTTTGGTGTATGTTTGTATTGAAGATTGCATTTATTTCAGAACACTACATCAACATTTGCTGTATAACTTCAAAGTCATCTCAACAACTACATCCAAAATCGTCTCAGCAACCTTTCCAGAATGAACTTCAATCTTAACAGCTTCCAGAACCATCTCAACAGTGTCCACAGAACGAGATTCAATTCTCTGCAGCTTCCAAAACCTACTCCTCACACCAAAAATTTCATTTCTGAATAAAAATATCGGTGAGTCATGTCAATAAATAGAATCCAAATGATTGATTTTCCAAAAACCAAGTCGGTAATTGATAATTACCTTTTAGTTAGTAGAGATAATTTTTCGAAGTATATTGCCGAACAAGCTATATAATTTATTAATAAACATATAAGGAAATGCGTTTCAGCTATGAAAAAAATTAAATTTTCGGTTGGGGAAAAAAAGAAAATAATTACAAAAATTGGGGAATTGAAACGCTTCAAAGTGATTATCAAAATGATGAATAATAAACATATTGGCTCGAGTTTGAAGCGACGAAGCTCCAGGGTAAAGTGGCAAACTGTTAACAATGTTTTCAATCGTAGAGTAACAACGGGGGTAATCATCAATTTAACTCATAAAGATCCTAAAAAGTTTCTAGGCGATTCTTTTTCATTATTCAAACGTGAGATTTCCAAAATTTCAAAACAAATGTCATGTCTCAAAGTTAATTTTACATTTTCAGGGAATTTTATTAAGAAATCGAATGATGGGGAAATTGTTCATTGTAAATATTTCAGTACATCAAATAAAGTTATCGATTCAGGTACGGACTTGACTGCTCAGTACATTGAAAACGCTGTGAATGTTATATTGAATAAATTAGGCGAATTTGAAAAACAACTGTCGGTGTCGGCTTTGAGTAAAATACTTTTGTTGGAAGTAGCAATTAATAAATATGTGATTGGTAACGGTTCTTCTTTCATTCCGTTGCCACAAGAAATCGCAAGGCAGAAGGCATGCATTAATGTACGAAACGATGACGAAATGTGCTTCTTTTGGAGTATTATTAGCGCCTTGTATCCTGTAGCAAAATATCCCCAAAGAGTGTCAAAATATCCACAGTATTCTACAGTTTTGAACACTACAGGGCTAAATACTCCAATGAACTTGCATCAAATTTCCAAATTTGAAAAATTTAATAATATTTCTGTTAATGTTTACACTTTGGAATTGAATCAAGTAAAGAAAAAAGCATTTTATGTAGTAGTACCTACCAGACTCACGACAACAAAACGAGACAGACATGTTAATTTGTTATTAATTCAAGACAGATATTTTCCAAAATTGAATGATTATGAGGCTCCACCAATTAATGATGATGACGAGACTGAAATTGAATTCCATTATTGTTGGATCAAAGACATGTCTAGACTATTTTCAAAACAAATGAGTAATCATAGAGGACAACAGTTTTTTTGTGATAGATGCCTCAATTATTTTTCAAGTCAGCAAAAATTAAATGGTCATACTGTTTTGTGCGAAAAAGTGAATGACTGTAAAATTTCCTTTCCTACATACGATTATGTGGAATTTCTAAATTATGTTTGAAAACAAAAATGTCCGTTTATAAGTTTTGCTGATTTTGAGTTACTGTTGTAAAAATGTAACGAAAACATATCTAACAAAACTACAAAAAACCAAAAACATATACCTTTCAGTGCAGGCTACTACTTCAAGTGTTCCTATGACGACAGTCTTTTTCATTTTAAAAGCTATCGAGGTGGAGACTGTATGAAATGGTTTGCCGATGAGTTGTCTGATATTGCAAAATTTGTTGAATTAAAAATAAATGATATTGAGCCGATGACAGTGCTTTAAATAATATCGGTGCTGCAACGACTTGTCATATTTGCGAGAAACCGTTCGCCCCCAAAGATGTTATTGTGTACGATCACGATCACTATACGGGGGCGTTCCGCGGATTTGCGCACCAAGCCCCCTGTAATGTCAACTTTCGAAAATTATTCGTGGTACCCCATTACTTTTCATAATCTTTCAGGATACGACAGTCACTTCATTATCAGAGATATCGCAAAAAAGGCTGTGTGAGCATACTTCCCTCAAATAAAGAAAAATACATTTCCTTTACACAGAAGGATGCTGAAACTAGAATTAAATTTCGATTTATAGATTCTTTTCGATTCATGGGAACATCGTTGGATGAATTAGTATCCACATTGGATCAAAATGATTTGGAAATTAAAAAAAAAATCTAATCATTTAGATGATGAGAAATTTGCTCTTCTAACCAGGAAGGGGGTATTTCCATATGATTAAATAGATAGCATGGAAAAATTGAACATCACCGAGTTACCATCACGATAAGAATTCTATAATAAATTAAATGATGAATACATAACAGAAGAGAAATATGCTCACGCACAAAATGTTTGGGAATCATTCGAAATTACAGATTTGGGATCGTATGCGGATCTATATTTGAAAACAGATTATTTTATTACTGGCATACGTTTCTGAAAATTTTCGTCAAAAAAGCATGGCAACTTATGGGTTGGACCCCGCATGGTATTATACTATGCCTGGGTACACGTGGGATGCCATGTTGAAGTATATGAAATGTAAATTACAAATTTTAAAAGACATTGACATGATTATGTTTGTTGAAAAGGGGATAAGGGGCGGAATATCGGTTTGTTCAAATAGATATTCTGAAGCAAATATTCTGTATGGAAGCATACAATCCCGAAAAACCTTCAAAATATCTTTTATATTTAGACGCTGATAATTTATATGGGTGGGCAATGTCAGAATTTTTACCTTATGACGGTTTTCAGTGGGTGGAAAATTTTGATAAAGATGTAACTGAAATTCCTGACAATGCTTCAGAAGGCTACATATTGGAAGTTGATTTGGAATACCTTGAGAGATTACATGACTCACATAAAGATTTTCCGTTTTGTCCAGAGCATCAAGCACCACCAAATTCCAGACAAAAAAATTAATGGGTACCCTGTATAATAAAGACAAATATATTTTGCATTATCGCAACTTGAAACAAGCATTGAAAAACGGTTTGATTCTAACCAAAATTCATCGGGTTGTGAAATTCAAACAATCTGCATGGCTGCATCCCTACATCGAGTTGAATACTCGTTAAGGGCTGCAGTCACCAGTTCTTTTGGCAAACATCTATATGAACTAATGGTAAATGCTATTTTTGGGAAAACGATGGAAAACATTCGGTTACACAGGGTGGTCAAACTTGTGAATTCCTGGAACGGTCGTTATGGCGCCAAAAATTTAATTGCGAGCCCCCAATTTCAGAGTCGAACCGAATTGAATTGAGAAAGACTGAACTTGTTTTCAATAAACCCCTGTGCATCGGAATGGCAATATTAGATATTTCAAAAACATTCATGTTTGATTTTCATTACGATTTCATGGTGCCCACTCTAGGTTTAGAAAATTGCAAGTTAATGTATACAGATACAGATAGCTTCATCTACGGAATAACGTGTGAAGATGTCTATTCAGAACTCATTAAAAAGAACCTATCAAAATTGGATACTTCCGATTATTCGCCCGATAATAAGTTTCAAATTCCACTTGTGAATAAAAAAATTCTTGGGTTAATGAAAGATGAAGCAAATGGTAAAATTATCACGCACTTTGCAGGGTTACGTTCTAAAATGTACACCTACAAAGTACAGGGATATAATGTAGTCAAAAATAAAATTGATTTCAAAGATTATATCGATTGTCTCACAAATTTTGAAGAAAAAGTATGTGAGCAGTTTACTATTCGATCATACGCTCACAACGTTTTCAGTATCAAGCAGGTGAGTCCACACGACGATAAACGAAAATTAATCCCCAAATCATCCGACACTTTACCTTGGGGGCATTATAGCTTGAAATGAGGTTATCATTTGGATTTGATTTCTATTGATGTGATTCATTGATAAATTTTGTGCTTGTTTCAATATGACTGATTGGTGTGTGTTACTCTGAGAATTTTCAACAGCGGTAGGAGTCCACCACTTTGCAAGAATTGACTGCAAACAGAAATATGTTTGAGTATTTCAGTTTTTGTATACTATTTATTATTGTACATGTACACGTTGATATAATTTGAATGAAATATATTGAAATTTTGTATACTTATTTATTGTTGTACACACACGTTGATATAATTTGAATAAAATATATATTGAAATTTCGGTATTTTATTACATCAAACAACTTTTTAAAATTGTTTTTTTTCACTTTATACATTAAATGAAACAAATGTTACATTTTCTCATTTATTACATAAATCATACACTATTTTTTGTTTATAATAAAATAAATATTCACATAAAGCATTAGCATACAGACTATCTAAAGCTGAGGCTTGACAAAAACCTTCTATGATTTCTTCCAAAGTTAAATTAGTTTTATTTTCACGTAACCATGATTTTATTATATTGAAAACACTTCGATAATAATCACAAAAGTTCAAAGCATCCAGCATAGCGATACGGTCAGAAAGTACACCAAGGTGAGTATTCAGGATCTCGTTTATATCTTGTTGAAACAGCTCCATGTTCGCGGTGTCTTTGGAAATGGAAACTTGTTTGGTATTACTTTCGATGTACTGTGTGACGCAAATGTAATCCCCGCAACGTGTTGTAGTTGGATCATATTCGTCTACATATTCATCGATTTTTGATTCAAAGAGATTTTCCTTTTATTTGTTGTAGGATGTCATTGAGGGTCGTCCATTCATAACTCGTTAAATTGATGGAACGAATGGAAAACTGCTGCTCCAAAATTATGCATAGGCTAAAGTCTCTGCATGGACTTGGGCCACATCGAATTTCGTATGATGACATGGGGAATGCCATCAACAGCAATTGGTGTTCGTTTCGAGTGGCCATTTCGTATTGCTCCAACGCTCTGTCTATTGCATTCAGAGTTCCATTGTAATCTTCACCATCACTGTCGAGTCACAGTCACAGTCTTCGAGTGTCGCGTATCATTGTAGGATTTTGTGATTTCAGGCAAGACATTCAACCATTTGTAGGTGCCATTCAGACTGAAATATTTGAAAAGTCTTTTTTTTAACGTTCTAATGGTACGTTCAGCCATAGAAGCCTTAGTGATGGTGTACGTATTGTAGTGATTTATTCCATGTTTTTTCATCAAAGTTTGAAACTTATTGTTGTAAAATTCTTTACCTTGATCGGTTTGTAAATTTTTTGGACAACGTTTCGTATGTGTCAAGATATCTGCAAACTTTTTGGTAATTTCCTCTCCCGTTTTTGATTTCAGTTGTCTAGTCCACACAAATTTCGAAAAACAATCTATGACGACTAGAATCAGTTTGAAATTTCGATTTTGGTGAGCGAAAGATCTCATCTCAGCCAAGTCCATCTGCCATAAGTCATCTATTCCTTTGATAAATGTACGGCGTCGAGGATAATGTTTTTAATTGGTTTATGTAGTTCGTTGACAAGTTGAATCTTGTCTTTGGAAGTCATGACGACTGATGGTGAAGATGTGTGAACCCCGCTCTTTTATTATGGTTATACTTGAACTACGTTTTGTATCTTGTTGATTTCCTTGATAGTAGATTGTACCTTCGAATTTATTTCGATGATTTGTTTGGAGATGTCACCTTGAAATTTGGTTAGTTTTTCATTTACTTGAGTCATTTCTTTTTGGTGTTGCTTAGCTAGCTGATATATAAATGAAGCAAGTTCTTTATCGGTTCCATCCACATACTTTTTTATAAGCAACAACAACATCGTAGCTAGCAATATTTTGAGACGTTCGCATAGCTCGTTGGGATCGTCCCAATAAATGTATTCAATGGGTTTCGTATTGAATGTCATTGTAAGAGGTGACGTTTTAGGTAGACATGATGTCATCGCAGTACTGCCCTGCTAAGCGAAAGTGCCGTATGTACAAAACAGCCATTTTGAGATATGCGACTATTTGCATTTAACTTTGACCAAGAGAATTTACGGTCAATTGCGCAATGATACACGTGTTTCTTGACTAACTTGGACATTACTTACTTTCCACAATAGTAATTTTTCAATTTCTCCACGTTTTTCCGCTAGAAACAACATATGCTGCAGAAATTGTGTAATCATTACAAACGAAAAATGCAGTATATACACGCACATACTGCTTTATTATCGGGCAGTCTTTACATACTACATTCATGCGTAGTAACTAGCTGAATAGTGTGAAAGAGAAACTACATTTCAAATCTTTTTTATATTGCTCCATTGAGATATTAATTAACATTATCATTGTAATTTATCATGAATTCTTAATTTCTTGAAGGCAAGGGGGGCCTGATTTCCAACTCTTCCTAAAATCGTTTCCTATTAATTGGAATAACACTATTGAGATTCTTGAGAATACTTTCGCGTTTCTCTATTGACACTCCACATGGTGATGATAAAGGGGATGGTGCGGGCATTCCATTGTTTTTCATGTTCTTTTTACACAGAAAATCCAGTGTCATATAATCATCTTTCGCCAACTCTGTTTTACATTTCAGATAATAAATTCCCCTCATTGCTTTTATATGGACGATGTCTGCTAAGTATAATCTGTTTTCTGTTTTTTGAATTTTTTGTTGCGACTTGAAATCCTTCCAGAGAAAAAAGTCTGTGTGTTTAATTTCTTTCACGTCCACTTTTGGCTTATTGGCACTTTGAACAGATTCTGAGAAATCCCTGAAATCGTATGTTTTTTTCTGTTTCTTCAAAGCAGCTTCCACTTGATGGTGAAAGCTATCAGCCGACATGAATGTGTGACCGGGCACAAAGTACTGTATATCAATTTCGTCAATGGCTACTTCATCTGAATTTACGATGTATACCAGAAAACTTAGAAAACACCAATTTTTATTTTGGCTGGAGCAGTTGTCCAACCACAGAACAATACGTGGTTAATCTCTATATTTAAAAAAAATGCGTAGAAGGTACTAATAATGTCCTCCTTGTTTCGACCAGTGATACCCTCATGCCATAAACACGCAAGTGGCTTTTGATCTGATTTTTTCCCTACTGGAACGAAGCTTTCGTTATATACAATGATCCTTTTTGTGAAGATAACTTTTTTGAAACAGTCGACACGTGGAAACATAATTACTTTTTGTAAATCTGCTGAAAAACAAAGTGTGCCATCTGCAAATGACGTTGAGCATGTTCGCGATATAGATTTCGAGCTTTAGTGGCCTTATCTATGTGAATTTTCCAGTTTTGACATTGATCACAATGGAGTTGTAGATTTTCTTCTGAATGTCCATGTAATTTGAAAATCTCACAATCTTCGCATTCTTCATGGCCTAATAATGCAAACGATATACGCAAGCTCTTAACTTTCTGTCTGTACAATTCATAGGATAATTTTAAATCTGGATACTTTTCTCCAAAATCTTTGAACATTATAGAAATATTCACATCACTACCCAGATATCTACCCGATATCTAGTCTGCGGTGCATGCTCACGACGATAATGAGATATTGTGGGATTAAAAGATTCTATATGCTGTGTAAGTAAATCATCGTGTTGGAATTTATTGCGTTTTTCATGTTTTCCGCGTTTATCTCGATTTGGCTGAAGGCTTCCCTTTTCAGTTTTTGACAACACTTCTGTTATCACCCGATCATTTGTTTTCTTATAACCTAGTGTGGTCAAAAAAAACACCTTACAGAGTTGATAAGTTACTGCGTCAGCTGATGAACTTTCGGCAGAAAAAAAAACTTAAATGTATTTTGTTTTTTCTCAGTTTCCGCAGATTTCGGACGTCTTTTCACTTCAGAACGCTTGCAAGTATTGAATATGAATGTTCGTCTCTCTAACCAAGACAAATTCCAAAACTGCTCGTTGATTTCTGAACGTCGAGACTCAGATATATAACTGTTGCATTTCTTCTTGCACTTCTCAGGATCACATGGTGGTAATAATTTGTGATTTCTTTTTAATTTGTTCAGTTTCATACGTTTTCGTGTTTCCTTATTTACATTGTATTTTTTTCGTTTTCTGAGATTACCTTCTTTTGTGAATAAATCTGTGGTTTCAGGTGCATTATCTATGATGTTTTGTGATTGTTCTAGCATTAGTCTTTATTATTAGAATGAAGAATTTTTGTTTTATTATTTGGCACCATTGCTTCTCAGTGAAGTTTAACTGCGAATGAAAATTCGACAAGAGAGAGTAGCAAGAAAAGAAAACTGTCGGAAGTCGGTCGGTCCGGTGTATATTGTTTATATTGTTTAAAGAATTTTCGGTAATTCGGTATAGTTTTATGGTCAAAAGTAGAAGTCAGTATAGCGTGCTTTCGATCCGTTATTCATTGGGTTAAGAGTGGTGTTTTCCTAATTCCTCCTTTCCTTCCCAAAGCCATTTCCAGCACCATCAGAAATCGAGAAGACAAATTACGGACCAGTGAAGGTAAGAACTTTCTTTCTATTTCTCACAGAACATTATCGGGATGTTCTAGAAATAAACAGAACATTTTTTTTGGTCCCATCGAGCTCGGATTGTGTAAAATTTCAAATAGTTCGTAGTTTGTTTCAATCGGTTTCACTGAATTTTGTAAGTTTCGGTTACCTACAATATTGTGATTCGTAAACCTACATTCAAACGGCGTTCTACGGACAAAATAAAATAAAATTATTGTTTATTCATTTTACCTCATTTTCAATAATCTTTCTAGGGTGTTTTTTTATTCCACAGGCAGTGTGTCGGTTTTTTTACAGTAACAGTTTTTTTGCTGCTAGTCCGCACCTTTACGGGTTTAGGGGGCGGTGTTGCCAAAGTACTGAAAAGTAATAGAAGCTCTTCAAAACCTATTTCATAACTTGAACCTTGTGAAATTGTTTCTCAGATAAAAAACAATAATTTAAAAGATTGTTTTAATATTCGGAATGGGAGTTACTGCAGCGGAAAGACAGTTGAAAATGCTCACGGCTAAAAAAGAGTCATTATTTTCAATATTGCAAAACCTTTTGGATTTATCCAAATCAATGAAAAATGAAGAGGAAAAATCTAGGTTTTCAACCCTATATAAGTCGATGGATTCGACAAAAGCGGATTTGATCAAGGTTATTGACCATATCATGGAGGTTAGTTTTGATGTTGATGATGCATTCACACCAAATTATGCAATTATTCAAACAATTGATGAAATGTGTTGTTATATTCATATTGCGGCTGCAAAATTAGAGAGAGAAGAACAGCAGACGAATGCTTCACAAAGCAGTGCGGCGGCGTCAACTTCACACCATTCTAGTGCTTCTCAGGGTGATTCGGGTCTTCTGGGAAACACCAGTTTTGCGAGAAATCTTCCTTCACTTCCAAAAATTGAACTTCCTGAATTTTCTGGTCATATTAGAGAGTGGGAAACGTTTTACTCAATTTTCAAAAGTTTAATACACGATAATAAATTGCTGACGAATGTTGATAAAGTCAATTATTTAGTGGGCCGTTTGAAGGGCTCTGCGTTGAGTGTTTGCACGGGATTGGCTCCTACTGGGGACAATTATGATATTATTTGGAAATCTCTTGTTGACAAATATCAAGATGAACGTTCATTAGCGACTAGTTACTTGGATCAGATTTTGGGATTCAAGCATATACAGGGGGAATCAGCAAAAAATCTTGAATCATTTTTGGAAAAATTCGATTGTGCGGTACAAGCCTTGAAAAACCTTAAGATGAAGGATTTGGCAGATTTTATTTTGGTGCATCAGGCACTTGCAAAACTGGATTCGGAAACGGTTAAATCTTTCGAAATGTCTGTTCGTGGTAAGGGTATACCAGCTTATGAAGATGTAATAAAATTTGTTAAACAGCAAGCTAAAATACTCAATTTGAACCGAAATGCTACAACTGGTAGTGTAATAAGTTGGATTTATTATATTTTTAGTTGAATTTTAGATACCAAAACACATGTGTTTTCGTATGAAAAGGGAACCTTATCATCTTTCAGAAATAACCTTAAGGCCAACAGAACCAAGCCATTTAAAGAAAAAAAGTCGTTAAAATTAACTGCTTACCCCATTTAGAATAAAAGTCAGAAAACACTCAAACGTATAATAAATATCGCAATTTATCTTATGAGCTCTAAATTTAACGACAAGATAAAATGAAGCCACCCAAGTGGCTAATCTACATATGTTTTATTCGAGACAGCAAAGAAAATATCCAAAAATGACCCTTGCAGTGACATCTATATATCAGTAGTAGACTCACGACATTAGAAATGTCGGGAACTAGACGTGAATTCTTGAGGACTTATTCGCCGGACCATGAGGTGGCGAAAAGAGTACCAGTCTAAGAAACAATTTCAAACTTTCTGATTGGTTAGAATTTTTTGAGATAACATTACTTACATCCCCTAACATAGTAAAGGTGGTGAGGTTTTTTTGGAAAGATTTAAGTCAGTGGTGCGCGGAGATTTGGTGAATCCAGTTGAATTTCCTACGGTAGCTGGAAATTCTAGAGGAAATTTTGAGTGAATTGAAATATTGAGATATTTCAAGTCACTGTTTAGAGAAGTGACACTAATTGGGTTTTGGTAGTATTCGCGGGTTTATTCAATTTAGTGATTTAGAGATTTTTCCGAGTTTCTGTTAAGAGTTTTTGGGGAAATAGTGGCTTTCGTTGGAGTTTTCAGGGGAGTCCGTCTACGATAATTTTGGTGAGCGTATTTTAAACAATTCTGATATATAGTGTAGATGTTATTGCATGCTTATGTGGACTATATTTTCGACTTGGCACCTAGAGTATTACTGAACATTTACCATAATAATATAGCTACGAATCGGGTTCCCTTTTCATTTTATTAGATTATTATAGGTCATAGTAATTTCCTACGTTGTACAGAGAGGAGCGATTAAGTGGGTCTCTTGATAACTTCTCAGAGTTGTATTTTATTTGATTTTATAGCATAGCTAGTAGAATTCAGGCAAGGCATATCTATGCCCTGAGTGAACTTACCTCAATTTTCAAAGGAATACTCCTGTCAGTTTGTTTTAGTAGTTTACCCATAGTTTGTTCATGGTTATAATTATTTATTTCTTTTTCTTTTATATAGTGTAAATAACGTTCAGTATTAGTTCTGTTCATTTAATTTTTTTTTTTTTGTTAATCCGATTATTCTGCCAACTTTACTCATTAATAAAGTTGGTTTGTGAAAACTTTGCTAATATTATTTCATTTCCTCAAATCCCTAAAAGACCACGCATTTAAGCCGTGGCCGAATCCAGTCTCTGAGGATATAATTGGTGGCATAACCAAGCCATTTCTCCACGAAGATTAGAAGGTAGGAAAAAGTCAACTGTTGACCAAGTTGCCTACTAATTCTCAATCCGTGTGATCAGGACGGATTTCAAACTTTTTCTGATCTGGTGGCAGCAACTCTCACGCTACCAACTAAATTAAGAAAATAAATACCTTTGGCTGAACGATCCCATATACAGGGGGGTGAATTTTTCTGGTAAATACTGAGATGATTATTATATATTCATAGTAGTACTTATATAGGATCGCCAATTCAGACCCGACGGTCATTTATTACAGTAGGGGGAATTGTGTTGATACGAGATCGCGTTCAACAAATAAATCTTTCTGTGTCATTCAAGACAACAGATCGGATAATAAAGAAAAGACAAACACTTGTATGTTTTGTCATAAGGGTAGGCATTTTTTGAGTAGATGTGAAAAATTCAAGCGGTTGACTCCATGTAAACGTTATACATTGGTTCGAGATAATAATTGGTGTTACAATTGCTTGTCTCCAAATCATGGTGTAAGATCTTGTCCGACTGATCGGGTTTGTTCGGAATGTACCAAGAAACATCATTATTTATTGCATTTAGGGAAACCTTTGGCCGGTGTACAACATGACCAAGGGGTACACGGGGCTGTACCAAGTGAAGTTAATGCTAGTAGTGACGCCTCGAATACGAATACTACATCGGAAAATTTTTGTGGAACGGCGATAAAGAATCGTAATAATACAGTATTGTTATCAACGGTGGTAGTAAACGTTCTGAACGGTTCAGGTCAAGGTCAAACGGCTAGATTTTTATTGGATAGCGGCAGTCAGGTTCATCTCATCACTCAGAAATGTTCAAAAAAATTGGGATTGAAAATATCTCGTTGTTCTGTTTCGGTACAAGGAATTGGTTCTAATACATATTCGGTAAGAGGCATCACAGACCTCATCGTGGCGTCTCGTTATGATTCATCGAAGAAATATTTCATGCAGGCGCTTTTAGTTGATAAAATTTCTGATAGACTTCCAAGAGTAAAAATTGAACGGAGTTTTTTGGGTAGTTTTGGAGATATTCAACTAGCTGATAATAAATTTGATGAGTCGACAGAAATTGACGGTATCATAGGTGCGGAACTCTTTGCAACAGTGATAGGGAACAAGAGTTATGCTCCTTCAGCGGGGTCACCAGTGGCGGTACAGACTGTTTTTGGGTATGTTATAATGGGAAAAGTTCCGATATTAAACTCGGTCTCAGACTCGAGGGTATTTTTCAATTTGAAAGAAGAATCATCTCTGAATGAACTTATGACAAAATTTTGGGAAATTGAACGAGTTCCAAAAAACACTTTACCTGATGCTGAGGAATTAGAATGCGATAAAATGTACACTAGTACTTTCAACAGAGATTCAGAAGGGAGATTTACGGTAGCTCTTCCATTTAAGAATTCACCTAGTACACTGGGTGATTCTAAAACTGGCGCTATGACACGATTGTATTCCTTAGAAAGAAGATTGACAAAATTTCCGGAATTGCGTTCAGGTTACAATGATATTATGAGAGAATCCATTGAACAAGGTCATATGCATTGGGTTAAGGATGAATATTTGAAAGCAGCCGATACAACGTACTACATTCCTCATCATGCTATTTTCAAACCTGATAGTTCCAGCACTCCAATTCGAATAGTGCTGGATGCTAGTGCATCCTCCGATAGTGATATTTCTTTGAATGATATTCTATACGGAGGCCCAAAATTGTAATGTGCCATAATTTTATCAATACGTCTCGACATCATAAAGTCACTTATGAGTCCTGATAAATTAATACACCGGCGTGAACAATCAAACAAAAACTACTACTTATTTGTAACGTCCAAACAGACAGTTAACAGCGCATCGCGCCATCTCATCAACTTACTAAGCAAAAAGGCAGTAACTCACATATGCTAAGAAAGAGTGCCGTATGTACATTGCATATGCCGCACTTTTGTTAAATATACTGAATATACTGCTTTCGTTCCTAGTATTCACAGTGAATTTTGTACATACGGCAAACAAAATCAACGAATATTTCCACTTCTGCTGCTATATACGTAGTTTTTGCTTGGTATAGAGGACACAAAATGTTCATATTCTACAACCATCCGAAAATTTCAAAATGACCATTTTTGTACATACGGCACTTTTGCTTAGCAGGGCAGAGTAGTAGTAGTGAGAGGTGTTTTAGATTGAAAAAACCCAGTACCAGTTTTACGACGATTTTCTGCTGTAGGAAACAACGGTTTGATTATGTTGGTGTACTTGTATCTCTGTGTGTCTTTTAGATGCCCAGCCGAATTCTTGTGAGCGCTCGATGAATCCAAAATCTTTTTGTATACATTCAAATCCTCAGCATAATAATTTTCAGGCATGTCGAGAAATAACAGTTCATATATACCGGGTGTTCCTGCCAATTTTATGTATCCGCTACGCTTGTCAAAATCGATTTCCTTTTGGCCTAGGAACCATTTTGAAGATACCCCATCATATATGGGACCGTATACTTTATCGATTTCTTTGTCATTACCCCAATGTTTTTCAATGTACGGTTGAGACACAACGGATATTGATCGATATATTCTTCTAAAACTTGTTCATTTATGCCTGGCGCAAATTATATTTCTCGTTCACACAAAAGGGTTTTTAAAAACTTTTTATTTGAACAGAGTAACAACTAATAACTATGAAATATAAGTACTGGCTATTACAAATCAATTGCACCTATTTATATATAAATTATTGCCGACTTTGCAGGTATCAGCAAAATAATTGATGTCGTCTTCGGGTCATCGAACGATATCCTGCTGATGTAAGAGGTTATCGAACTGTAACTTCTCCATCTCCTGGGGAAGTCTTGTAAGGGACGAACAAGACTGAAGATGATGCTTCGTGTTCGGGAACTGGTGGATCATCATTGGATGGTTCTTTCTTCGTTTGCCTTTTCAATCTGTAAATTACGTATAGAATGAAGATGGTGATTGAAATGTAAATGGGAGTCATCCAGAAATGGCTATTATCAGATTGTCTGGTTTCTTCTGGGATGAGTTGTAACCTCTCTTCTTCTAGGGTCAGATGTTGTAGTTTATCCAGGGGAATCTTATCTAATCTCAATGGTTTGAATTTCAGCGAGGAATTGATGTGAGCTGTCTTGACATTTGGTAAAGTGAGGGTTTCGTCTAAAATGGCACTTTTGGAGTTTATGAAGGCTTCGTTGTTGGTTTTGAATTCACAACCTGGTGGAAGTTTTATCAGATGCACTCCTTCCAGAACCATAACTTTCGTACTGGAACAATATGTAGATATCTTCGTGGCCTGTGGAAATATTCCTATGTAATGGGCTTCTGACATTTCCAGAATCAGTGTTGCATTCATCGAAACTGGAACGTGTTCACATCTTGCTTCTTCATCTGTTATTTCCAACATCTGGGTAACACAGTCAGGGGATCTGCCAGTATCTTGGAGGAAATTTTCTTCGCAAAGGTAATTCAGGCCAATTCGTTCACAAGGTGAATTTAGGTATTGGTAGAGGTAGGGACTGACTGTTAGGTAAGGAGTTGGTGGAATGATTATTGTCGAATTTTGTGTAGGAATGGGAAATAAGTGGAAGTAGGTGAATGTATCAGGGAATATTAAGGGAACATGAAGGATGAATACGATTTTATGTTCCGTGTAGTAGGCGTCTATTTTGATGACGTCGTAGTATTTATGGATGTCGTCCTCCTGGTTATAGAGTAATTGGTTTTCTGAGTGGTAGGTGAGCAGTGTCCTTACGATCCAACTCAAATCTTCGCTTTTGAGGACGCTGTTATGGACTGTATTGATCCTTGCCAGGGATACTGCCATTTCTAAGTCATTCAGTGTTTGTAAAATAACTTGAAGTATCAGGTTGATTTGATCCAATACGTTTCTGGTTTCCAGATAGTGATTGAAGTCAAAAACGAGTCTATTGAGATCGGTTTCAATTCTCTTGACTTCTATTGAGATGGTATCTTGATTATGTGTTAATAGAGAGATGGTTTCATTGTAGCTCTCCATTATTCTTGTGTTTGAACTGATGTGTTGGTTCACATGACTTATTATGTTCCTTTGGTTGTTTTCTAGGGAAGCAATAGCATTCTCATATTTCCTTGCATCTTCTTGGTCCAAGTTTCCAGAAATTGCTTTGATCACACTTCCTAAGCCATCTATGAGTCCTCTTTTGGGTTTACTGAAAGGATAAAGAGTCTATAGCTTTTCCTTGGCAGTTTTCAGTTGGTACTTCAGTCCTTGATCGAAATTTTGCAAGTTGAAGAAATAAGGGTCACTTAGTCCGTTACGAATTGCTGTGGAAACGGCATCATATTCGGATTCTATAGCGAATATCTCTTCGTGGATGGGTTGAAGATCGTAGTAGTGGATGAAGTCGTGGGTACTAGTCTTGATTTCTGCTTGTCCCATCTTGAGGGGAAGTAGTCCTGGATTTGTCTTGAGGTTCTGGATTTCGATCTCCTGTCCTCTCGTCAGATGAAGGCTGTAAAGGGACGAAGAATTCAGTTATCTTGTTAGGCAAATGTCTTATATTTTTCTTATGGACGTTTGCATTTTCTGTCTCGACAGTTACTGTTTGGTCTTTTTGGATGGATTTTGGGAAGAAGGGTGGTAGCAGTTTGTTTCTTTTCACTGTTTTTCTTGTGTACACCTTGGTGCAGGGTTTGTAGGTAATAGGAGTTTCTCTTTTCTTGTTTCTCGTCTCTATGATATTTGTTTTCTGTAAATCTTCATTGATTTTCCTATATATTTCCTTCGTTTTTTTCCCTGTGTTGTTGGACGTAGTTGTTAATCAAGGCTCGTCTTATGTCGATATCGAATGGGTCTTGATTATTGAGATGTCCGTTCAGAATATCCATAGGTTTCTGTCTTGTTGCTGAATGGATAGAGTTGTTGTATCCTAGGATGGCATAGCGCATCTGTTCTTTGATATCTCTTTTCTTATGCGTATCTCTCAATATTCTCAAGTGCTCGATCAATGTGGAATGGAATCTTTCGACTATCCCTTTTGACTGAGGGTTTTCTGTAGTGGTATAGTGAATGTTGACTTTATGTGTGTCAACAAATTCTTGGATCAGTCCATTTTTGAATTCCGTTCCATTATCAGTGACGATCATATGTGGTATTCCATGATGGTTGATGAATACTAAGAGAGCATTGAGAGTGTTGATAGCATTACATCCCTCTATTGGATACGCCTGGCCATATTTTGAAAATGCATCCACAATCGTCAGGAATTTTTGTCCACTAGCCTGAAAGGTATCCATGTGTATTATTTCAAGAGGCTTCGTTGGGGTAGGTGTCAGCATGAACTTTGGCTTCTCTGGTCTTCGATCATACTTGTTGATTTGACAAGTTACGCATAAGTTGATAGCTTCTTCGATATCCTTTTTTATATTGATCCGAGTTTCCGTTTCGGTGATTCCTCTATGGTTTTTTTTTCCTTCATGATGCTGCTTGATTATTCCTTTTTGTCTAGCTGAGCAACTGACATCTTCCAAAAGGCGGTTGCATTTCATGAGATCGAAAGAGGAATTCTTGAATGTCTCTCTCAAGATTCTGCACATGCTGGGGTAGAGTTCTTCATCTTCGAACATCAAAGCGTATTTCTTTCCCGGGCTGATATATTCTTTGAAAAAGTTAAAAACATTTTCGTCCATATTGTCGTTTCCCAACTGAGCATGGTATCTTCTTTTATTCGGGAATATTTCTTCTATCACCGTTCTTACTGGGTTATAGCTTACTCGTTTGAAGATGACTTGGTTATTGAAGACATTGAGAGGTTTCTCTGATATTGGTATTTCTAATATTGGACTTTCTCTGGCTGTATGGTTGGTGATGCCACTAGTATCTTCGTCTGGGGTAATTTCCGGGTTCAGGTTCACGCATTCCTTGTCTCCTTCGGTTGGGGGTTCATTCTGAATTTCTTGTTCTTGCGGTATGGGGTCCTTATCTTCAGGAAAATGGTGATGAAAGCAATCTTTAAACAGATCGTTGATGATGTCATCTGCAGACTCAGGAACTTCTGATGGAGGATGGTTGAATAGAGATGCCTTGTCGTCGTAATAGTTTGCTTCATGGAGCTCCTTTGTATGTATCTCTATTCTGGAGAGCGCATCGGCGTTGGTATTGCTTGTGCCTTTTTTGTAGACCACTTCGTAGTCATACTCTTCTAGCTTCAGGCGCCATCGGACCAGTTTTGAGTTTGGATCCTTCAAGGAGAAGAGCCACTGGAGGGGACGGTGATCTGACAAAATTTTGAATTTTCTGCCGAAAAGATACGGTCGGAAATATTTGGTGGCCCAAACTATTGCTAGCATTTCCTTTTCGATGGTAGAGTACTTCATTTCAGTTTCGTTCAGGGTCCTGGATGCATAAGCTATTGGCTTGTCTTTTCCTATGGGTCCTTGGGACAGAACGGCTCCTATGGCGAAATTGCTGGCATCTGCGGTCAGATTAAAGGGCTTTGTGAAGTCTGGATACTGTAGTAGTGGTTCATTGGTAAGCAGGTTTTTACAAGTTTGAACACATTTTAGGAATTCTGGCGTATGCTCTATATGGGCATCTTTCTTGAGACAGGAGGTTAACGGTTTGGTCGTCTTGGCGAAGTCCTTGATGAACTTCCTGTAGTTCCCTAGGAGTCCTAGGAATCCTCTGATCTCTTTGACAGTTCGAGGTACAGGATAGTCCATGATTGCTTTGACTTTTGCTGGGTTTGGTTTTATCCCATTTGGAGTGACGATGTGTCCTAGAGAGCTGACTTCTTTTTTCAGGAATTCGCACTTGTCTACTTGTATTTTGAAACCAGTTTCTCGTAAACGTTGGAAAACTTTTGTGAGGTTGACCATATGCTCCTGCAGAGATGTAGAGAAGATGATTATGTCATCCATATAAACCAAGCAGATAGTCCCTTGTAGACCCTTTAGGACATTGTCCATAACCCTTTGAAAGGTCGCTGGAGCATTTTTCAGTCCAAACGGCATACGCAGGTACTCGTAGTGTCCGTTTTCGACGTTGAATGCGGTCTTAGGGATGTCCTCCTCTGCCATCTCTATTTGGTGAAATCCGCTTGCCAAATCCAGGGTAGTGAAATATTGACACCTTCCCAGTTTGTCGAAGATGTCAGAAATGTTCGGAATAGGGTAGCGGTCGTCGATTGTCTTCTCGTTGACTTTGCGAAAATCCACAACGATACGCCATTTTGCTTTTCCAGAGGCGTCCAGTTTTTTTGGAACGACCCAAATTGGTGAGGACCAGGGAGATTGGCTAGGTCTGATGATTCCTTGGTCCAATAACGAAGTTATTTGCTTCTTAACTTCTTCCTTGTGTACATACGGATTTCGGTATGATTTTGTGTAGACTGGGATTTCGTCTCTGGTTTTTATATGGTGTTTGACCTGATTGGTGAATGTGAGTGAGGAATCTGGATGGTGAAAAATATCAGCATATCTTCTGCATAATTTTCTGATATGCATCTCCTCTTCTGGATTCAGGTGGTCTGTTCTGATTAGATCATCCATGTTGTTGATTGGGTCTCTGCTTCCTGATGGGATTATGTCAGCAGAATAGATATGTTGCTCTTGAAGATTTATTGGGCTGCTGCGTACTGGTTCGGCTAGAACGATTTGGAGTTCATCTGGACTGAAGTTGACAATTTCCGTCCAGGCTAGATGATCACGGGCATCAGTGAGAGCTTCACGGATGTAAGCGCCTTGCAGTTTCTGTCTTGGTATCATGATAGTTCCATTCTTCTCCTTCACCGGTAGTCGTACTTGGGTCACGCTGTCTGGCTCCAATTAAATAGAGTAGAACTGGGTCTTATTGGTTTCGTAGTACTGAATTGGGAGAGAGCGGTTAAAAGGGAGGATTCAGGAAAATTCAGTTCAGCTTTGAGAAATTTCAGGTTGTCGAGTCTAATGAGGCCATCAAAAGTTTTGTGGAATTTGAAGAGGTAGAATGTCAGAATGCCGTTTGAGTTAAACTCAGGAAATATGGGAATTTCTGCACTGTAATCTTGAGAATAGTTTTGGAAAATGGAAGTGACGACGAAGGGATCTTTTTTGATGCAATCCTTGTAATATTGGAAAGCTAATTCAGGATTGAGAAAGGATTTTGTTGATCCGGTGTCAATGAGGAGTTTGAGGGGAGAATTTGCAATGGTTATAAGAGGAAGTTCTCTCTTATCGTTGAATGTATGCGGTTCCACTATGTTTCTTGGTTTTGTCCTAGATCCAATGGAAAATTTACATCTGGTTCCTGTTGGTCTTCTTGAACCTGGAATTCTTCAGTTGGTTCTTGATTGGGATAAGAGCAGGTTTCTTCAATGTAACAGGGGTTCGCTTCATATGCAAAGTCTTCGTCATGTTGCTCAATGTTGAACATGGGAGCTGGATTGAAATTTGGTCTTGCCTGAGGTTGTGTTCTCATGCTCCTCGTTGGTGCTCCATAAGTATTTCTGGTACTGATGCTCATTGGTGTTGGTTCTTATCCGTTCTGCCTGTTTGGTTGATTCTGTCCAAAACGTGGTGGTTGGACTGAAGGCCACATCTGTTTCTGTTGAGTATTTGGTTGCCAATGTGGTCTGAAGGTCGGTTGTTGAAATTGTGGTTGGAGTCCCATTGCCTGATGAGGTTGTTGTTGTCTGGGTCGTTGAAAGTGTTGCATGGGTTGGTACATCCGCTGTGGTATTGATTGTTGGGCATATTGGTGATTTGCAGTTTTTTGCTGGGTCTGGAGTGGTTTCTTGGGGACTTGTGGGGGTCCAAACGTCCTTTGTAGATAACGGATATTGTTTTCTTCTTGGATGTACTGCATTGCTGTAGCCAAGTCTATTGCGGAACAATTGCGGAACTAGTCAAAAGTTACACCCATGCTCAATCTCTAAAGAGATGGGATGAAATCAAAGGATGTAATCTTGCCAGGATCACCTTGGGCGACCCTGGGAAGCTGGCGCCGAAGAAATATCTGGCGATGACCAGGAAAAATCTACGCCTTACAGTAGAATTTCTGACTGGCCACTGTCAGCTAAGGAAACACCTACATAATATGGGGCTAGTGGACACACCTCTATGCAGGATGTGTGAACAGGAAGATGAGACTGTCAGGCGAGTGCGAGTGCCCGGAGTTATCGTCAATAAGAGAGTGTGTGTTCGGCGAGTCTTGGCGTACACCTGCCGATATAAAGGAGATGTCTCCCAGCGACCTGTCCACCTTCCTGGAAAGGACAGGATGGACGACGACCTAGGAGGACAACTCCTCAGGAGGATGTACAATGGGTCACATGTGGCCTAAGTGCGTGGGCTTACACTCACCCTCCCTACTCTACAGACAGACACAGCCAAGTCTATTGGTTTCATTGCTCTTATGGTGGATCCCATGGGCTCTCGTAGTCCAGCTAGGAATGTTGTTAGAGCTTGTTGTTGGAAAAAGCTTTTCTTGCTGATCTTTATCGTATCATCGGCGGTGTGTAATTCGATATAGTTTGATATTGTGTTTAAAAGTCCCATGACTTTTTCGTAGAAACGTTGTGGTGTTTCGTTCTGGTCTTGTCGCAGGTTTACCAAATCTCTTGTTAAGGAATTTTCATTCCGTTGGTCGGCGAAGTTTTGGATTAGAGTTCCTTTGATGCTGTTCCAGTCACTACATCCATAAACTGAGATGACGTCTTTGGCTCTGCCTCGTAGCTTGTTGAGTAGTCCTTGTATCAATATATGGTTCTGAAAACAACCGGGGTCTTCAGTATTCCAATATTCGTTCAGAATCATTGTTGATACGTTGATGGTTATCGAAGGTTATCGAACTGTAACTCGCAACGTTGTCGTCTTGTTCATCTTCTGCACACCCACTAAAGACGTTTTCATCGTCATCATCATCGTCACCTGTACCTGCAACTTGTACGAGGGATTGAAATGGAGTCGTTTCAGGCTCTTCCACTGTCTCTTGTTTGAGTTCGATTTTTGCCTCAGTTTTCATTCTGAAGTAGAATATAAAATATAAACATACCTTCGTCTTGCTTGTCGTCGAGATTTTCTTCGAGAAAATAAACATTTTTCATGTTTGGCAGTACGTTCTCTTTCACTTATTCGAGCCATTGCTCTTGTCGCCTTGTTGCCTTTGAATTTCTTGTATAATAATTCCTTAATCGTATTGATGCTGCGGATGTTCGATTTCATTTTACAAATTTTTCCAAAATTATATGTTTTTCAAATATTCACTGTGGGATTATTTCAAAATGTTCATGATTTTCAACTGAAAATGATTTTTTTCCACATAACTTTGCCTTCTCTTATGTGAAGAAAAGTATTCAATGTCATATCGGTTTGCCTTTGCATTATAATCTGAAGTGGCATATAAAATATAAACATACCTTCGTCTTGCTTGCCGTCGAGATTTTCTTCGAAAAAATAAACATTTTTCATGTTTGGCAGTACGTTCTCTTTCACTTATTCGACCCATTGCTCTTTCAACAAGTCTCACTTATAATACTCTCAAAACAAGAACAACAATTCAGTTTCCAAGGGATGCACCAGAATAATTGTTTGTAGGTAAGTTTATGGTATTTATTCACAATTCACCTACCTAAATCATGTTATGGTCTCCCAAGTAACATCAAAACCTAATCTACTAAATACGGAGAATGGAGGGAATTCCCTTACCGGCGTACGAGAAAAGGATAGCAATAACTAATCTTGTCGTATCTTCACGATGATTGCGGTATGGCGATTCTACAATGTAGCCAGTTGTGTTCAATAGTTAAAGTACTATGTAGGTGGCAGCGCAATCAGTCATCAATTTCACGATCGTAGAATCGGTTTTTCGCAAAAACTAATGATTTCATGGAAGACATATTTTTTGTATGGACTCGGTGGTCCTATAAGAATTCGGGAACTTTTTGATTTTTCCAAATTATTATCATGTCATATAATTTTTTTCTTTAAAACTCATCATTACCAAAAATCACTGAAGTTCCCGAATTAACAAATATATGTAGAATCATTAAAAAAAAACAAAAAAAAATCCAAGAAAAACTGAAGGCTTAAAACCGATTCCAGTTTTATCAAGGTAGTGTTGGCTCTTAAGGCAGTGATGCGAGGAGATTTGGTGAATCCAGTTGAATTTCCTACAGTAGCTGGAAATTCTAGAGGAAACTTTGAGTGAATTGAAATAGTGGGATATTTCAAGTCACTGTTTAGAGAAGTCATACTAATTGGGTTTTGGAAGTATTCGCGGGTTCATTCAATTTAGTGATTTAGAGATTTTTTCGAGTTCCTGGTAAGAGTTTTTGGGGAAACAGTGGCTTTTGTTGGAGTTTTCAGGGGAATCCGTCTACGATAATTTTGGTGAGCGTATTTTAAACAATTCTGATATATGTATAGTGTAGATGTTATTGCATGCGTATGTGGATTATATTTTCGATTTGGCACCTAGGGTATTAGTGAACATTTACCATAATAATATAGCTACGAATCGGGTTCCGTTTTCATTTCATTAGGTTATTATGGGTCATAGTAATTTCCTACGTTATACAGGGAGGAGCGATTAAGTGGGTCTCTTGATAGTTTCTCAGAGTTGTATTTTACTTGGTTTTATAGCATAGCTAGTAGAATTCAGGCAAGGCATATCTATGTCCTGAGTGAAGTTACTTCAATTTTCAAAGGAATACCCCTGTCATTTTGTTTTAGTAGTTCATCCATAGTTTGCTCATGGTTATAATTATATATTTCTTTTTCTTTTGTATAGTGTAAATAACGTTCAGTAAATAATATTGAAACTATTCTTTTATTTATATTTTGTGTAGTATTAATTTTTGTTCAATTAGTTTTTTTTATTGTTAATCCGATTATTCTGCGAACTTTTACTCATCAATAAAGTTGGTTCGTGAAAACACTGCTAATTTTATTTCATTCCCTCAAACCCCTAAAAGACCACGCATTTAAGCCGTGGCCGAATCCAGTCTCTGAGGATATAATTGGTGGCATAACCAAGCCATTTCTCCACGAAGACTAGAAGGTAGGAAAAATTCAGCTGTTGACCAAGTTGCCTACTAATTCTCAATCTGTGTGATCTGGACAAATTTCAAACTTTTTCTGATCTGGTGGCAGCAACTCTCACGCTACCAAACTAAATTAAGAAAATAAATACCTTTGGCTGAACGATCCCATATACAGGGGGGTGAATTTTTCTGGTGCGAGTAAACTGAGATGATTATTATATATTCATTAGTAGTACTACTTATATAGGGATCGCCAATTCAGACCCGACGGTCATTTATTACAGTGGTGGCCTAGCGGTGGGATAATATTTTATTCGAAGGGGATTATTTTATTTGAGGGAGAGAAAGAGAAAGGTCGGTAGGATTACATTTATCAGAAAGATATATTATTTTATTTGAATGGTAGATTTGATTTGAGAGGGTGAAAGAAGGAGGTCCAGAAAGAAAAAGTAATAATATTTTGCGTTAATTTTTTTGGTTGATAAGATACAGTAGAAGTCAGTTAGGTTTATCAACATAGAAAAGGGAACCCTACAAATTACCCGACTTGTGCCTATACATATATATTTTACCCGAAGTTTAGCAAGGAGTCCAAAAAAAAATATATAGGTAGTTTCTAGTTCGATACTCATTCCGATTATCGAAATGAATAATAAAGAAGGGGTATCAGGGGTTACACCCACGCCAACACCTGTTAGAGTGGCAACCCACTATTCGCTAGGTATGATCGCGGCAACTTTAGATGATTTTTCAGGAAAAGAGGTTGTAAGGTATTTTGAGAAATTACAGTTGCGTGCAAGACTGGATAATTGGTCGGAGGACGAAACCCTTCAGTTATTTAAATTCAAGCTTGTTGGTGACGCCTATAATTATTTTAAATCGGATGCGCAGTTGGACACGTTAAATTTTACTGATCTTAAGAATAAATTCATAAAAAAATTTACCCCATTCCAATTACCAGGCGAAAATCAGTGGAATTTAAGTAATGTTTTCAACGACATGACGAAGATGTGTCGTCATTTTGTACTAGGTTAAGAATTTTAGGGTCTACCTTACTAAAGGAAGATTTAGCAGGAGCTGACGCTGGCGAGGAAGCTGGGATAAAAAGGAAAAATCGAGAACTTATCCTGAATCAATTCAAGGTGGGGCTGCGAAAGGACCTTATGAAAGAAACTGGCGTTTTATTGTTGAGTGAGAAAAATTTGGATTTAGAGAAGGCAGTAGATAAGCAGGGCGAGTGCCTGGCTTGCGGTGGAAATTCTGAACATTGGTCTAAGGAATTGAGGTCGATACCACGGTTCCAGAGATTATGAGTAACAATTCCTTCATAGAAGTGCATTTTCTAGGAAGGAATTGTTACTCATGCGGAAAATCAGGTCATTTCTCCAGAGACTGTAGAAGAGTTCAACCTGAAAACAGTAATGGATGTTATGTGTGCCAACAAGCAGATCATTGGGCAAGGGATTGTCCAAGAAACAATCAGAGTAGGGGTCGATCAGATTTTCGTAGGTTTTATAGAGGAGCTAGGGTTGCAGAATTTCAAGCACGTACATGGAAGCCGGCCAGAAACATAGTTGGATACAATAGAGATGGAAAACCAAATGCGGAAGCTGAGAACAGCAGAGAGGCAAAGCAGAATACGGGAGCCATACCTAGACAAGCATCACAATCGACTTCTTTTTCAGGGCCACGGCAGGAAGATGGGGACAATGTCAATTTAAACTTCCAAGGCTGAATTCCCCCTGCCAGGATGGAGGCCATCGACACACAAGGAGGTAGAATCAAATATATAATACAGGAGAATTGGGAAATTCGGGGGTACAAAATCATAATGAAAGGGAAAGTAAACGGGTGATGGTAATACCGAAGGTAAATTCAGGAGATATACCGGATATACCCATGTTATGAGAGTGAGTGTGAATGGAGTATTGAGTTATTGTTTGGTAGATACAGGAGCAGTGGTAACGCTTATTCAAAAAAAGAGAGTGCTGGAGAATGAAGTAGATGTGAGAAGAGCGGATAAATATCAGTTGACCAGTGTCACAGGACATCCTTTGCGGACGTGGGGTACCTACTACGAGTATGACAATAGGACCTGAGGATGGAGATGTAAACACAAGATGTACCGCAATCATTTGTGAGGACGAAACATTGGGAACGGTTCAAGCCTTATTGGGAAGGGATTTCCTCTATGCCAATCGAGCACGTATTTCTTACGAGCAAGTACCATCAGTCCCCATGTGGGAAAAGGTCATCCCATTTCTGCACAAAAAGGACATGAACGAAAATATTGGATGTCAATTACCATCAAAGATAGGACAACTCACCAGGAGAAGAAACGACAAAAATCTAATAGGCAGAGCACGAAAGAAAAGTAATGGAAGGAGTACAGATGCAACGCGCATGGAAACAAGACTAATGGCCCAAACCACGTCTTTCATCAACGGGGATCAGAGAATAACTGGGCTGGTTGGCTTCAAAAAATGAAAATCTTCTTCGATAGTTACAGAAGACAAGTTCAGCGGACAGACCGATGAAGACAGATTCAGGAGTGCGTCCATCGCACGCGAAACAGAGTAAGTATGATATCAGTCCAGACAAAAATCAGATATCAGATGAGCCAGTATCAGAATCGGACCTGGTACCAATGGAGGATCTGGCCTGTACTGTTGTCAGGAATGAAAAAGAAATCCAAGTGAAAATCATAAACTTATCGTGGAAAGAGGTTATTGTGAAGAGATGACAGAAACTTAGTAGAGCTATTGTGGGTGAGGAATCACCTCAAATTAACACCTCTGATAGCAATGTTTGTAAATTGGAGTTTTCAAACGATAAATGGATGAGGAATGGATTTGACCTACAGCATTTGGATGAAATGAACAAAGAAGAGCTATTTAAGTTAATTCGAGCTTCTGTTTCGGGATGAAGATGAAGAGTTGACTAGTACGACAAAGGTTAAGCATAGCTTGACCTTGGTACCAGGCGCACAGCCGATTTGTACAGCTCCATACCGCATACCTTATCGTCAACGAGAAGTACTCGAAGGGGAAATAAAAAGATTATTGGACTTGAAAGTTATAAGACCATCATGTAGTCCGTGGTCTGCACCCGTAGTACTGGTAACAAAACGCCTGCCTAATGGAGAAGAGAAAGTGAGAATGTGCATCGACTACCGAGGACTCAATAACGTAACCAAGAAGGAATACTATCCCCTTCCTTACATATCGAATTTGATTCAGGGATACAAAGCAGGTACTAATATACTCTTCTCGGTTATTGCTGTAGCCGAAGCCTATCATCAGATAGATATGGACGAGCAGGCGATACCGTTGACAGGATTCAGTACGTTTCAAGGTCACTAAGAGTATATGAAAATGCCATTCGGTCTTGTGAATGCGCCTTCGACTTTCCAGAGGTTCATGAACACGACACTCACAGGGTTAACTCCAGAGACATGTATGGTCTATTTGGATGATATCATCATTTTCAATACTGAAGGTGGAAAAGACCACATTGAAAAAATTGAAAGGGTTTTCGAAAGATTGAGCGAGGCTAATGTGAAGCTGAAACCAAAGAAATGTAATTTCATGTCAGAGAAAGTGAAATACTTGGGCCATATCCTTTCCCAGGAGGGTATATTACCCGACCCGGAGACCATAGAGACAATTGCCAACTTTCCACCACCAAAGAATATCAAGGCAGTGAGGTCCTTTTTGAGAATAGTATATTGGTACCGTCGATTCATATCCAATATTACGGAGATATCTGCACCATTGGTCAATTTGACGAAAAAGAATGTCAAATTTGAAATTATAGAAGAAGTGCTAGAAGCCATAAGGAAACTGAAGAATGTGTTGAAGTCAGATTCGATTTTGATTTTTCCTGACTTCGAGCAATCGTTTATTTTGGCGACCGACGCGTCAGGACTAGTTGTGGGAGCAGTGTTAAGCCAACTACGAGATGGGTATGAAAGACCCATTACCTATGCGAGCCGTAACTTGAAGAAGGCAGAATTGAACTACACTACGACAGAAAAGGAGTTACTTAGTGTTATATATGAAATACAAACTTTCCGTTGTTATGTGTACGAGAAGAAATTCACGAAAATGCCGATGCTCTCAGTCGAATGTATAATGAAGAGGAAAACTTCATAGACGTGAAGTACGTGGAATTCGAAGAGTATAGGAAGAAACATAAGATACCACGGTTTCAGAACCTGAAAGGACAAGGAAACGGTGTAGGGGAAGTAGCGACGTTAGCGCTTCCGGAAAGGAACATTTATTAACTGGTTACGGAGAGTGCCTACTATGAGAAACTCACCTACCATACATTATGGGAGTGTCTTAAAGAACTCCGAGAAGATTGTGAAAGAAACCAAGATAAATTGCTGGTCATACCTAAGCTGGGATATGGTTTGGACGGACTGGAATGGGAAAAAGTGGTGGAAATGATTGAATTCATTCGGTATGGAAAACAAGAGGAAGGAAAACAAGAATTCTATACAGATAAAGATGGAATACTGTATAGAATTGAAGAAGATGGAGAAGAAAAGCTAGTAGTCCCCAAGGAAATGATGAAGAACGAAACAAATCACGCAACTTTCAGTGGGGTTGCCCTGCGTGCTATGATTAGGGGTTCCCTAATTAAATAATATTTCTAATTTCATTAAAAACAAATGTCATTGAAATAGGAGTGAACGTATCTCCAGTTATATTATAGTTTGCAATATCACATCACAACAGAGGCCATATTCACTCACGATTCACTGTAGTCTTTTACGCTGATAGTTGGTTTACCAACGCCTTGGTGAATTTCTGTCTCAATAATTTCCACATGATATACTACTCTTTATTGGTCAACGGCACATTATTCTAGATACGATTCGAATAGATTGAACTCAGATTGAATTCAATCTACACAGATCCTAAGTTCATCCTACATCTTTGTACCGCACTGATTGAAAAATCTTTTGGTTCAGTCACTCAAGCTGCTTCGTTAATGTCTTTGTTCACAGTGCAGTGTGTCTGGGGCAAAACAGGGTAACCGCCAGTGATATGATGGGCAGTCTGCTGGGGTTCTGCGATGATTGGCAATGACGTCGTCGGTTCATCTGGTTGGGCTTCTCTGTAACGCTCCAGTTGAATTACACACCAGGTCAGGGTATCGCCTATAGAGTAGGTACTTCGCAACTCGAAATGTATAATAACCGCCAATTAGTCTCTCGCTCGGATCCTCACGTCGACTAAGAAAGCCACATCCTTCCAGGTTCGTCCATTTTCATGGTAGGTTGTTCCTTCGCAGGTGCAGGTACTATCCACTGATCCCAATATTATTAATGTGGCGCTAATTGAACAATTCAAGGTTATTTGTACAATAACTAACAGGATCCCAACAGGTATAGTTTCAACGATCTGTAACTGTCTACATAACTCGACAGTCCTTTTTCCACCAAATAAGTCTGACTATTCACCCCACGGTGCGCGATTATCCTGGTTACCGATACAAAATAATTCCTGACCAGCAAGATAGCAATCATTAGAAAAATCGAGATCGTGCTGCCTTTTTCCATCTCATTGCCAGGAACTGACGAAAGGTGTATAAATGCTCCAATTTAGATTAACCATAGATCATTTATAATATGGTAAAACAATAATCAGTACATTCATTAAGAAAAGTTGAGACTACAATAAACTAACAGGAAGTGAAAACAAAATTCACTTGATACGTCATCTACTGTCAATCCGGGTCAAAGATAGACACTAGTTCGACGAACACATCAATAACTTAGCTCGAAGAGAGTTTACCCCGGGCGCTTCAAGTAACGGCACTCCTCTGATTTGCTCAAATGCATTCTCATCATTATACTTTCTTTCCTGCCCACCCCTAGTTGTTCATCTACTCGTATCGTACATTCATCTCACTCATTCATTTCACTCTCCATCATTCACTTCTCGTTCACTCAGTTACATTCTCTTACATGTTCAGTCGATCTGGTTCTCTCCGAATCCGAGCGGATCTCCTCAAGGGTTGGGGTTCCTCTATACCTTCCTCTACATCAATATTTTCTTCCTCAGTCGCCGCTTCTTCCGAGTGACTTTCGAATTCTATCCACTGGGGGAGAATTGGGATTTTTTTCTCGTTTTCTTCTTCCTTACGTCCATTCTTAGACGTCCTCCCAGAGCTATTCGTCATCTCCTCTTCATCGTCGATATTATTACTTTTCTCGGAATCATCCCCTTCAACAGTATAGGTTGAGTATGACTTCAGCCGATTCACATGTACTATCTGTTCGTCTGTTCCACCAACCTTCTTCACTCGATAGGTCACTGGACCTATTACCTCTATGTTCTTGTATGGCCCTATCCAGGGCTTCACGAGTTTCTTTGATATACCAGGCTTAACGTGCATTCGTAAGAAATACACTTGATCTCCGAGCTCATACGTTCTCTCCTTCGTTTTTGTGTTGTAATGTTTCGCTCGTTCTTCTTTGGCCTTCTCCGATGTTTTCAATATTCGCGAGTACACTTCTTTCAGTCTGGCAGCTAGCTCCGAAGCGTAGTTTTCTGCACAGTCGTATCTGATTCGCTACGGTCGAATGAAGTCTTCCACAGGCAACACTTGCTCACGTCCATGCAGAAGGAAGAACGGGGTGTATCCGGTGGAAATATGAACGTTCCCGCGGTGAGCCATCAGTACCACCGGAATCCATGTGTCCCAGTCGCGTTGATTATCTGCTATATAATGTGACAGCATATCTTTCAACACTCGGTGCATCCGTTCAATTTGACCATTCGATGTCGGTGCGTAGCTCGAAGTTTGGATCCTCTTGATATCCAACATTTGACAGACAGCCTTAAATAGGCCAGACGTAAAGTTTGCCCCTTTGTCAGTAAAGAGCATCCTAGGTACTCCATGTCGGTACACGATGTGTTCCATGAAGGCTCGTGCAATTGTGTCCGCCTTTTGGTCTGGAAGGAGGGAGGAGGAAGAATATCAAGGGAGTGAGGTCCTCAAAAAGGACCTCACTCCCTTGATATTCTTTGGTAGTGGAAAGTTGACAATTGTCTCTATGGTCTCCGGGTCGGGTAATATACCCTCCTGGGAAAGGATATGGCCCAAGTATTTCACTTTCTCTGACATGAAATTACATTTCTTTGGTTTTGGTTTCAGCTTCACATTAGCCTCGCTCAATCTTTCGAAAACCCTTTCAATTTTTTCAATGTAGTCTTTTCCACCTTCAGTATTGAAAATGATGATATCATCCAAATAGACCATACATGTCTCTGGAGTCAACCCTGTGAGTGTCATGTTCATGAACCTCTGGAAAGTCGAAGGCGCATTCACAAGACCGAATGGCATTTTCATATACTCTTAGTGACCTTGAAACGTACTGAATCCTGTCAACGGTATCGCCTGCTCGTCCATATCTATCTGATGATAGGCTTCGGCTACATCAATAACCGAGAAGAGTATATTAGAACCTGCTTTGTGTCCTTGAATCAACTTCGATATGTAAGGAAGGGGATAGTATTTCTTCTTGGTTACGTTATTGAGTCCTCGGTAGTCGATGCACATTCTCACTTTCTCTTCTCCGTTAGGCAGGCGTTTTGTTACCAGTACTACGGGTGCAGACCACGGACTACATGATGGTCTTATAACTTTCAAGTCCAATAATCTTTTTATTTCCCCTTCGAGTACATCTCGTTGACGATAAGGTATGCGGTATGGAGCTGTACACATGGGCTGTGCGCCTGGTACCAAGGTCAAGCTATGCTGACTCTAGTCAACTCTTCATCTTCATCCCGAAACAGATGCTCGAATTAACTTAAATAGCTCTTCTTTGTTCATTTCATCCAAATGCTGTAGGTCAAATCCATTCCTCATCCATTTATCGTTTGAAAACTCCAATTTACAAACATTGCTATTAGAGGTGTTAATTTGAGGTGATTCCTCACCCACAATAGCTCTACTAAGTTTCTGTCCTCTCTTCATAATAACCTTTTCACGATAAGTTTATGATTTTCACTGGGATTTCTTTTTCATTCCTGACAACAGTACGGGTTACGTGTGCTTAAGGATTTCCTATTTCGAAGGGCTCACAAACTAGGATATCACCTCCTACAGGTACTTTCCGACTTCCTCGTATATACGCCTCTGTCCTTGGGGAAACTACCAGATCCTCCATTGGTACCAGGTCCGATTCTGATACTGGCTCATCTGATGTCTGATTTTTGTCTGGACTGATATCATACTTACTCTGTTTCGCGTGCGATGGACGCACTCCTGAATTTGTCTTGGAAGTAACGACAGTTTCTCTAAGTATGGATAACTCTGGTACTCTTGACGATTTCATTTTCTAATTCCTGAGGAACAACTCTGCCAGCATCGTTGATTCTGCTGATGCCTTCAGTTTTATTTTCGTCATCTTCTGTGTCCGTCGTATTCTTTCTTGTTTCGGCTGCTGCCTCTTCTGTTGTGATAACTTGTACCGCTAAAGGTACCTCGGTTACCGCTTCAGTCTCCTCTGCATCGCCTTTCTTGTTGTTTCCTCTTCTTTCCAATCTTTCTGATATTTTTTGATGTCTATTTGTCCCCCATCGGTCTGTCCGCTGAACTTGTCTTCTGTAAGTATCGAAGAAGATTTTCACTTTTTGAAGCCAACCAGTCCAGTTATTCTCTGATCCCCGTTGATGAAAAGATGTGGTTTGGGGCCATTAGTCTTGTTTCCATGCGCGTTGCATCTATACTCCTTCCATTACTTTTCTTTCGTGCTCTGCCTATTAGATTTTTGTCGTTTCTTCTCCTGGTGATTTGTCCTATCTCTGATGGTAATTGACATCCAATATTTTCGTCCATGTCCTTTTTGTGCAGAAATGGGATGACCTTTCCCCACATGGCGACTGATGGTACTTGCTCGTAGGAAATACGTGCTCGATTGGCATAGAGGAAATCCCTTCTCAATAAGGCTTGAACCGTTCCCAATGTTTCGTCCTCACAAACGATTGCGGTACATCTTGTGTTTACATCTCCATCCTCAGGATCTATCGTCATACTCGTAGTACTCCACGTCCGCAAAGGATGTCCTGTGACACTGGTCAACTGATATTTATCCGCTCCCCTCACATCTACTTCATTCTCCAGCACTCTCTTTTTTTGAATGAGCGTTACCCCTGCTCCTGCATCTACTAAACAATAACTCAATACTCCATTCACACTCACTCTTATAATATGGGGTATATCTCTTGAATTTACCTCCGGTATTACCATCACCCGTTTACTTTCCCTTTCATTATGATTTTGTACCCAATTTCCCTGTATTATAGATTTGATTCTGCCTCCTTGTATGTCGATGGCCTCCATCCTGGCAGAGGGAATTCAGCCTTAGAAGTTTAAATTGACATTGTCCCCATCTTCCTGCCGTGGCCCTGATGAAGAAGTCGACTGTGATGCTTGTCTAGGTATGGCTCCTGTATTCTGCTTTGCCCCTCTGCTGTTCTCAGCTTCCGCATTTGGTTTTCCGTCTCTATTGTATCCAACTACGCTTCTGGCCGGCTTCCATGTACGTAGTTGAAATTCTGCAATCCTAGCTTCCCTATAAAACCTACAAAAATCTGATCGACCCCTACTCTGATTGTTTCTTGGACAATCCCTTGCCCTTGTCTCTGGAGAAATGACCTGGTTTTCCGCATGAGTAACAATTCCTTCCTAGAAGTGGATTATTTTTGTTCCCAGAATCTCTGGAACCTCTATATTCATCTCTATTGTTATTCGTGGTATCGACCCTCAATTCCCTAGACCAATGTTCAGAATTTCCACCGCAAGCCTGGCACTCGCCCTGCTTATCTACTGCCGAAATTTTCAAGTTCTCACATCTCCCTTGGACCATCATCAGGGTTGTTTCATGTAACTTAACTAGCTCCTCAGCCTTCTCCAAATCCAAATTTTTCTCACTCAACAATAAAACGCCAGTTTCTTTCATAAGGTCCTGTCGCAGCCCCACCTTGAATTGATTCAGGATAAGTTCACGATTTTTCCTTTTTATCCCAGCTCCCTCGCCAGCGTCAGCTCCTACTTCATCTTCCTTGAGTAAGGCAGACCCTAAAATTCTCAACCTAGTACAAAATGACGATACATCTTCGTCATGTCGTTGAAAAGATTAACTTAAATTCCACTGATTTTCGCCTGGTACTTGGAATGGAGTAATTTTTTTTTTATTTATTCTTGAGATCAGTAAAATTTGATGTGTCCAACTGCGCCTCCGATTTAAAATAATTATAGGCGTCACCAACGAGCTCAAATTTAAATAACTGAAGGGTTTCGTCCCCTGACCAATTATCCAGTTTTGCACACAACTGTAATTTCTCAAAATACCTTACAACCTCCTTTCCTGAAAAATCATCTAAAGTTGCCGCGATCATACCTAGCGAATAGTGGGTTGCCACTCTAACAGGTGTTGGCGTGGGTGTAACCCCTGATACCCCTTCTTTATTATTCATTTCTATAATCGGAATGAGTATCGAACTAGAAACTACCTATATATTTTTTTTGGACTCCTTGCTAAACTTCGGGTAAAATATATATGTATAGGCACAAGTCGGGTTATTTGTAGGGTTCCCTTTTCTATCCTGAACTTCTCTATGTTGATAAACCTAACTAACTTCTACTGTATTCTATCAAACTAAAAAAAAATTAACGAAAAATATCATTATTTTTTTTCTGGACCTCCTTCTTTCACCCTCTCAAATAAAATCTACCATTCAAATAAAATAATATATATTTCTGATAAAGTTAATCCTACCGACCTTTTTCTTTCACCCTCTCAAATAAAATAATACCCTTCAAATAAAATAATATCTTTCTGTTGAAATTAATTTATCTTTCTGATTAAATTAATCCTACCGACCTCAATAAATGACCACTGTAATAAATGACCGTCGGGTCTGAATTGGCGATCCCTATAATATAAGTAGTACTACTAATGAATATATAATAATCATCTCAGTTTACTCGTACCAGAAAAATTCACCTTCCTGTATATGGGATCGTTCAGCCAAAGGTATTTATTTTCTTAATTTAATTTGGTAGCGTGAGAGTTGCTGCCACCAGATAATAAAAAGTTTGAAATCCGTCCTGATCACACGGATTGAGAATTAGTAGGCAACTTGGTCAACAGCTGAATTTTTCCTACCTTCTAATCTTCGTGGAGAAATGGATTGGTTATGCCACCAATTATATCCTCAGAGACTGTATTCGGCCACGGCTTAAATGCGTGGTCTTTTAGGGGTTTGAGGGAATGAAATAATATTAGCAGAGTTTTCACAAACCAACTTTATTGATGAGTAAAGTTGGCAGGATAATCGGATTAACAATAGAAAAAAATTAAATGAACAAAAATTAATACTGAAGTTTAACCTACACAAAATATAAATAAAAAAATAGTTTCAATATTATTTACTGAAAGTTATTTACACCACATAAAAGAAAAAGAAATATATAATTATAACCATTAGCAAACTATGGATGAACTACTAAAACAAAATGACAGGAGTATTCCTTTGAAAATTGAAGTAACTTCACTCAGGACATAGATATGCCTTGCCTGAATTCTACTAGCTATGCTATAAAACCAACTAAAATACAACTCTGAGAAACTGTCAAGAGACCCACTTAATCGCTCCTCCCTGTATAACGTAGGAAATTACTATGACCTATAATAACCTAATAAAATGAAAAGGTAACCCGATTCGTAGCTATATTATTATGGTAAATGTTCACTAATACCCTAGGTGCCAAATCGAAAATATAATCCACATACGCATGCAATAACATCTACACTATACATATATCAGAATTGTTTAAAATACGCTCACCAAAATTATCGTAGACGGATTCCCCTGAAAACTCCAACAAAAGCCACTGTTTCCCCAAAAACTCTTACCAGGAACTCGAAAAAATCTCTAAATCACTAAATTGAATGAACCCGCGAATACTTCCAAAACCCAATTAGTATGACTTTTCTAAACAGTGACTTGAAATATCCCACTATTTCAATTCACTCAAAGTTTCCTCTAGAATTTCCAGCTACTGTAGGAAATTCAACTGGATTCACCAAATCTCCTCGCATCACTGCCTTAAGAGCCAACACTACCTTGATAAAACTGGAATCGGTTTTAAGCCTTCAGTTTTTCTTGAATTTTTTGTTTTGTTTTTTTAATGATTCTACACATATTTGTAAATTCAGGACCTTCAGTGATTTTTGGTAATGATGAGCTTTAAAGAAAAAAATTATATGACATGATAAATTGAAAAAATCAAGAAGTTCCCGAATTCTTATAGGACCACCGAGTCCATACAAAAAATATGTCTTCCATGAAATCATTAGTTTTTGCAAAAAACCGATTCTACGATCGCGAAATTGATGACTGATTGGCGCTGCCACCTACATAGTACTTTAACTATTGAACACAACTGGCTACATTGTAGAATCGCCATACCGCAATCATCGTGAAGATACGACAAGATTAGTTATTGCTATCCTTTTCTCGTACGCCGGTAAGGGAATTCCCTCCATTCTCCGTATGTAGTAGATTAGGTTTTGATGTTACTTGGGAGACCATAACATGATTTAGGTAGGTGAATTGTGAATAAATACCATAAACGTACCTACAAACAATTATTCTGGTGCATCCCTTGGAAACTGAATTGTTGTTCTTGTTTTGAGAGTATTATAAGTGAGACTTGTTGGAAGAGCAATGGGTCGATTAACTGAAAGAGAACGTACTGCCAAACATGAAAAATGTTTATTTTTTCGAAGAAAATCTCGACGGCAAGCAAAACGAAGGTATGTTTATATTTTGTATTCCACTTCAGATTATAATGCAAAGGCAAACCGATATGACATTGAATACTTTTCTTTACATAAGAGAAGGCAAAGTTATGTGGAAAAGAATCATTTTCAGTTGAAAATCATGAACATTTTGAAATAATCCCACAGTGAATATTTGAAAAACATATAATTTTGGAAAAATCTGTAAAATGAAATCGAACATCCGCAGCATCAATACGATTAAGGAATTATTATACAAGGAATTCAAAGGCAACAAGGTGACAGAATATGGAAAATTGAACGAATCGTTTGCGATCGAAGATTTTGAATCAAAACATGATGTGAAAGTCAGGAAGAGTGGATTTTTCATTGATAAAACATTTTATTTTTTGGGAGCAAGTCCTGATGGATTGGTGGATAATAATGCTATTGTGGAGATAAAGTGTCCTTTCAACATTAAGGATATGTCTCCAGAAGAGGGAATAAGGACGAATAAGATCAAATTTGGCAAACTTGAGAACAATACATTTGTTTTGAATAGAAAATACAAGTATTATTTCCAAGTTCAAGGGCAGTTAGCAATAACGAAAAGAGAAAAACGTTTTTTTGTATTATGAAGTCCAAAAGGTTTCCTTGTAGAAGAAGTAACTATTGATCAATCATTGCCTTTTTCATTTGACTATGTATTTTTTTCAGATATCCAGAGATTAACAGTTCTGGAAAAATGAAATGGTGCTCAAATTGAAGATATTTTATTTCAATTGTCTTCTGCCGGAACTAGTTGATCCGAGAGTGACGAGGGGCTTGGATATCAGAGAAAATTCTAGAGAACACTTGAGGACTTTACAAAATTATGATATAGATTAAAACAGTTTTATGTTCACGTTTATTATTGATATATGGACTTTAAAAAAATACATCAAAATCCACTTTCCATAAATATATTCTATAGATGCCCTATAAACATCCTCAAATCGACACTATTTTGATTTGAAAAAGACGTGAAAGAATATTGACGACAGAAAGCTGAAAAAATTGTATGAATGGAAAACTTTCAAAGAAATTCTTTTTGCAGAAATTTGCCATGCGACCAGTTCAGTTTTAACACAAAATAACTAACCTCGTACATTTAACGAAACATTGTTTCCACTTCAATACATTTGAATAACAGTTGGTACGAGTTATATTGATTACATTCGAGACATAAATCACTTTATCCGCCATCGAATTCTCGAATTTATACATTTGATTCGTAATTTATTCCGATCATAAAAACTCCGAAATACCAATTTTGTATTGAACGTGAATTAAAAAATGTGGGGTTGGATCAGAATATCATGGTGTATGATACATATTGAAAAGTTAAACATCTCGTATTTGAATTTGATAGAAAAAATTAAACATATATAGTAAATCAGCTCATTAGCAAGGGACTTTTTCATCATTAATATCAATAGCTTTTTTTATATACAAGAAAGAACCGATTCCTCGATAATTCAGTTTGTTCATATCTATGTGTCTGTATCAACGTCTTTTGTTAACTTGTACATGCATTTATATTTTATGTCGATTTCATTTAGTCTAAATGAAAGTACTAATCAATGCTGTTTATCTGTATACTGTTTTTTTAACGATTGTTATTTCACATAATTTATTTTTGTTTTTTCTGAATCCTGTTTGAAAATTTCATTTTAATATGTATATTTTTGTTCTTATACTTCAGAGTCCTGAAGATGAAAAAATAAGTTTCGAAACGTCGACTATTTAACATCTAGCTTTCTTCAATATTCCGACCGAATTTCCGTCATATCAACAATCAAAATCATATTCATCGGTCGCTATCCTATTCAAACATTACTATTAAAACCTTGGTTTTAATAGTAATCCTCAAATAATAACATTAAAAAAACAAACGTTGAAATAAATCGGCCGTACAGTTAAGGCGAATATTCGAGCGCGCCACTGCTATCATCCGTGCTACTGATCTAGAATACGGAAATCTAAATGGATATTGGGTAATTGGACAGGAGCGGTGTTGCCAATGTTCATCGAGTACATTATATTCACTCCCACTCTTGATAAATATATGCCTACAAACCTTTGCTGCGCGGGGGTGGAAGGATTCGGGTCTTTCGAGCGACGCGCTGATGTTTACTCTTAAATCTTTTCAAAAACCCTCATCACCTTAACTCTGTTAGGGAATGTAATTAATGTTATCTCAGAAAATTCTAACCAATCGGAAAGTCTGAAATTGTTTCTAAGACTGGTACTCTTATCGCCACCTCATGGTCCGGCGAATAAGTCCGCAAGGATTCACGTCTAGTTCCCTACATTTCTAATGTCGTGAGTCTGCTACTGATATATAGATGTCACTGCAAGGGTCATTTTGATATTTTTGCTGTCTTGAATAGTGGTATGTAGACTAGGCCAGACATTAATTTTATCATGTCGTTAAAATTAAGGCTGACACTCTAACCCCTCGGAACATGAATTTTGATATTTATTAAACGTTTAATTGCTTTTTGGACTTATTCTAAATGGGGTATACAGAATGGATAACATATTTTCGACCCTTAAGAAAGATAATGAAATGAATGATGAGGTTGAATGTTTCAAAATATCGAATTCCTTAGCATCAAGCAGTTAGTTTTAACGACTTTTCCTTTAAATGGCTTGACTCTGTTGGCCTTGAGGTTATTTCTAAAAGATGATTAGGTTCCCTTTTTATACGAAAACACATGTGTTTTGATATCTAAAATTCAACGAAAAATATAATATATCCAACTTATTACACTAAAAAAACAATATCAACGCAAAGGGCGAGGTCTTAAGTATATAGGCTAGGAGAGTTCCAAATCAAAACCCCATGTATTCTCTTATGGAGGTTCATTCTGGCAATTTTGGATCCTGCGAACAATCAGAGCGTTCCAAATTGTCACGTGACCCAGACGCATCGTCGCGAGTACACCAATCGGAGCGCTCCAAATTGTCACGTGGCCCAGAAGCATCGTCGCGAGTACACCACACTGGCGCCACCTATGAGTCACTAGCTGAACTATCTATTGGTTGAAGAAGGACACTGTAAACACTAATGCTAGCGCCACCTATGAGTCACTAGCTGAACTATCTATTGGTTGAAGAAGGACAATGTAAACACTAATCATAGCGCCACCTATGAGTCACTAGCTGAACTATTTATTGGAAGATGAACAAGGCGGATTCTGGACCACAATCCCATGTATTTTCTTATGGAGCTAAACTTTCTGCAATTTTTGGTTCGAACAGGAGTGGGGGAAACGTGTGACGTCATCGACGCAGGATGGAACGAGTTTCGTAGCGATTCAAGCATTCACGGCCCCCTTAGTACTCCACATCACCGCTCAGGACCTCTTGCGACTCTTCCTCACCCCTCGGCCCCCTTGGGATTCCGCATCAGCGCTCAGACCTCCTTGTCACGTGATTTTAATTAAAAAAAGTTTATAGTTATGAGATTCGAACCTGGGTCGTCCGCGCCGTAGACATTGTCCTTAGCCTCTACACTATCGTAAGATATTGAAGTTAACTGCGAATGTTGGGAATTTATAGCGTTAGTTTTGTCGGGACCGAAATTGACTCATTCATTATACTTGACAGCATTTTTTTTTTGATTTCCGTAGATTGTAATCGTCATTATCATATTGAAGATAGGAAAATATACTTAGATTTGGGAAATAATTAATATTTCATGTAAAGATGTGTATTTGTGTGTAAGAGCGAGAGGCGCGTGTGACGTAATCGATGCAAAGAGAGATGGAGATCGAGGTTTTACCGGTTGCTAGTGCAAGCAGGTGTTGCCAGTTGTACAATAAATCAATGTTTATGGAGTAATGTAGCGTTGCCGGTTTGAAAATTAAGTTATAGAACACACAGAGTCATCTATGAGTCACTAGCTGAACTATCTATTGGTTGAAGAAGGACACTGTAAACACTAGACTCATAAGACTGCATCTGTCAAATGTCAATACATGCCAGCATGGCAGGTTCGGCGTTGCCGGTTGTACAATAAATCAATGTGTATGGGGTAATGTAGCGTTGCCGGTTTTGGAACTAATCGTGAACTACTCGACGAAAATTGGAAGCGCGAAAATGATATATTAATAATAATGAATCAGATTTAAGAAAAAATATGACAACCTGCGATCCGTCATTGTATACGGAGTGTCTCAAAATACATCATTGAAAACAAACATGACGTCGAAGTGTACAGGGTACGTCAAAATATGTTTAAGAAAGAACATGTCGATTCAACAGAAGTCTAGCGTTCCAACATGTCGGAAGTCTGGTATCTTTGTTAACCAAGTTAGCATCATCAGGAGAAAGAGGAGATCCAAAAGTGTCGAGAGGTTAAGCTTTGTGGACTCAACGTGAGGGTAATGGGGGAGCGAAGTATTCGACAATGACATTTCAAAATACGTGGTTTTCCGTGCGTTTTCGATCGTTTTTCGTGCGTTTACGATCGTTTTTTCGTGCGTTTTCGATCGTTTTTCGTGCGTTTTCGACCGTTTTCCGTGCGTTCATCCGTTATCGTTTCATCGTTATTGTCGTAACGGTTTTTCGTGTTTCAATATGACAGTCATTTATCATTTAACGCGTTTCACTAACCAAGTTAGCATCATTAGGGAATGACTAACGTCCATGCTTTGTCATATGAAGATTCATTTTGCGAATTTTCAGACTCTTGAACGGAACCTTGTGGAACACCCAACCTTACTTCTGTTACAGAGTAGTGTCGGTCAGCCAATCAGAATGGAGAAATCAAATATCGCTCGATTGATTGTGCTAGATGAAATTGAACTGGAGAATGAGGGTCGAATAATAATAATAATAGTGATAAAACATTAAAACCTTGAAAGTGACGTAGTCAGCGTGGGAGGTGGTTTCGTGTGTGATAATTAATGAGTTATCACAAGAAATGATAGCACAACTGTCAGAAGAGCTCTAAGTTGTATATTCGCTAATAATGATCGGATCGTCACGTACAGCACGTCAAATGAAAGGATAAGAAATGCAGAATTCATCGTCGAAGAAAAATCGAAGATGGCGCAACATGCCATAAAGGCACTAAGCCAAATCTTTGTTAATGATAGTTGAATCTCAACGTGCAGTACATCAAATGGAAGGGAAACGAATACAACGTGTACCAACAGAGAAAAAACAAATATGGCGTAATGAATATAATATCCAACGCCTAATGTGAAATAACATAGGAAGAATTGCAAATTCAACAAACTTGTAATTAAAAAATGTTGGGTTATGAACAACTATAAGTTTATTCCAATTGCAGAAGCTTGATTCAAAACGCAGAATTTATTGACAAAGAAAATGAAAAAAATCATTGGATACTGAAACATATGATATATTTGGATTCCTTAGGGTGAGAAGGATTCGAATCCATCAAAAAACGACCACTTCCGGTTTTCACTTCCGGTCCTCCGATTTCGATGATTTAAACATCAATGGATTCGTTTAGATGTCATGAAACATAATTAATCATTTGTCGAAGTCAAAAGGGCCTTATAACCTATTTTCATTATACTAGCAGCAACAGACCGATGTGGGTACTCATTTCAAATGATGTCATTTGTAGATTATGAAAAGTATAATATCGAGCATCTAATGTGAAATAGCATAGAAAAAATTGCACATTTGAAGAAAATCATTGAACATATTTGAAATTAAAAGTTGTTGGGTTATGAACAACTACGAGTGTAATGTAATTGCAAAAGTTTGATTTAAAACACATAATCTGTTGACAAAAAAATGAAATAATCATCGTATACTGAAACATATGGTATTTTTGGATTCCTTAGGGTGAGAAGGTTTCGAATCCGTCAAAAACAGGTCACTTCCGGTTTTTACTTCCGGTCGTCCGATTCCGATGATTTTGACATCAATGGATTCGTTTAGATGTCAAAAAACATAGTTAATCATTTTACGAAGCCAAAAGGACCTCATAACCTATTTTCGCTATACTAGTCGCAACAGGTCGGTGTGGGTACTCATTTCAAATGATTTAATTTGTAGACTATGAAAAATATAATATCGAGCGCCTAATGTGAAACAGCATAGGAAGAATTGCAAAGAGAATCATTGAAAAAACTTCGGATCGTTACGTACATCATGTCAAATGAAAGAAGAAAAATTGCAGAATTCATCGACAATGAAAAAACAAATATGGTGCAACATGTCAGAAGGGCACTAACCCACATCTTTATTAATGATAACTGAATCTAAACGTGCAGCACATCAAATGAAAGGGAAACGAATGCAGAATTCATCGACAGAGAAAAAACAAATCTGACGCAACATGTCAGAAGGGCACAAAGCCACATTTTTGTTAATAATTGTCGAATCGTCACGTACAGCACGTCAAATGAAAGGAAAAGAAATGCAAAATTCATCGACAGAGAAAAAACAAATATGGCGCAGTATGTCAGAGTGACACTAAGCAACATCTTTGTTAATGATAGTTGGATCTCAACGTGCAGCACATCAAATGAAAGGGAAACTAATGTAGAATTCATCGACAGAAAAAAAAACGGAGACGATGCCATGAAGGCACAAAGTCTTCACTGATAATAGTCGCATCATTACATGTAGCACTTCAAATAAAATGGAAAAAAAAGCAGAATTCATGTGTTTGTTGCGCTATTCAAATCCAAGGTGACATGGATCAATGTCAACGCTGAATATGCATCTAACAAAGACTCTTTGATTTTCTTTTGTTTCATTTCAGAATATGTCATCACTAATTTTTATATTCAAACCCAAAGTGACATTGATCACTGTCAATGTCGAATCTACATCCGGAGATATGCAGTTCTAAAGAGACGAAACAAAAGCTCTTTGTTTCATTTTAAAATATGTCATCACTTATTTTACTATAAATACGTCATGCATGGCGAAATGAGTTAGTTGCATCCGTTGAAAGTGATACCAGTGACAAGTGCACCGATTCTATTTGAAAGTAAGTGTTTTAGGTTTGACTTTTTCCTCAGATGAATTTATTCAAATGTAATTCAATTGAAAATTGGTGAGAATTGTTGAATCATTTGATTTCCAAAATTTTTCTCGATATATATATGTTGGATGATTTCAGTCAAATGTTTTACATGTCGTGGTTTGTTTGAGATAGTATTCGCATATATTGTGAATCAAAACATAAAGCTATCATTTTTTATTTTTCACAGATGGATTTACAAAAGTTGAATGCAAGTTCGATCGTGAAGAGAAAGCCAAGTATCAAAGTAGCAGATTTGCCTGTGGAGATGCCGCAGAGGATATTCACTGCCAAAATCGTGAAAGGAAAATTTGGTGAGGCGGTCTTGTTAGATTTGGGAGATAAAGTATCATTTCTGCCCCACCGAGTGACGGAGGCGTATCGTCCTCACTTAGAAGAATGTTCATCAGGAAAATACGCTATTGTGTTCAAAGGGTTAATGGACATTGGGAAACCGAATCTTGTCGTTTCATTTGAGATTGTACAAAATTAAGGTTAGTACTGTTTCCAATTTTTTCTTTGTTTTATAGACAAAGAGTTTTTGGGTGTATACAATATTTTTCATTCGGGTCAAAAATTCTCACTCACAGATATGATCCGCATAAAGTAGTGTTTTCATACAATATTTTTCCTTCACTTAGTACGTGCAGAATATGTGTTTTAAATTCTTTATTCTGAATGACACTTGATTTTTTTATCTTCATTATAAGTGTAGCAATTACTTCATGAAAGACATTACCCTCTCTGTTGCCAAAAAAATTTTTTTAGTGTATGTTTTTATTGAAAAATCGAATTTATTTCAGAATAATACATCAACGTGTGCAGTATCAGTCAGACTCATCTCAACAACAACATGATTATTCCAAGATAAATTGGTGTCCATTTGAACCTTAAAAAACTTATTGAAGCAGAAGGTGGAACCCCAAAAAAATAGCAGATAGGTTAGGTGGAGTACCAAGGGGGCCGCTGGATGGAACGAGTATCGTAGTGATTTAAGCGTGTAACTCCGCCCCTCGACCCCCTTGGTACTCCACCTAACCTATCAGCTCCCTTCAATCCCAATGAAATTGAATGTTTGGTGGTCATACAATCGGGATAATAATGAAAATATGGATAACGGGTGTTGGTCATAGAGCATTAAACACGTCTACAAAGCGTTGAAACGTTGTTTTTTTCTATTTCCAAGCCCTTGTATTCAACGAATTCGAAATGATAAACAATAAATATTGTCATCTATGGTGTATCGCAACAAACATTCTCCAGAGGGCGCAACCAGTGAATTTAATGGAAACCTTCGTTACACACTACCGACACATACTTAACTTTAGTAGATAGAAGCGTTCCGCAGCTGAGTTTTGTCTTTCTGTTACAGATATTTGGAAAATTCGACAAAATTCAAACATTTTTCTGCAGAAAAAAGCCGCTCTTCACTGACTTGTTGTACTATATCTCCTATTTTTTTGGGGTTCCACCTTCTGCTTCAATAAGTTTTTTGAGGTCAAATGGACACCAATATATCTTGGAATAATCATGTCGCTGGAATTAACGAAATTGCACGCATCATTCGATACCTAACAAAGCATACCAGAACTTATAGTCACCATAAGATCTCCTTTGGTATCTTCTAAACATTTCAGTTTTGAGTGAATGAATCATGTCAAATGCGACGATCCGACTATTATTAACGAAAATATGGTTCAGTGCCCTTTTGGTTGCCTCTTTTGTTTTTTCTTTGATATGCTGCACTTGACGATGCGACTTTTATTAACAAAGAAGCAGGTTAGTGCACTTCTGACATGTTGCGCCATCTTTGTTTTTTCTCTGCCGATAAATTCTGCATTCGTTTCCATTTCATTTGATGTGCTGTACGTTGAGAACAAATCATTATTAACGAAAATACGGCTCATTGCCCTTCTGACATGTTACGTTGTCTTTGTTTTTTTTTCTCTGTCGATAAATTCTGCATTTTTTTTTCTTTTTCAGTCAATGTACTGCACGTTGAGATTCAATTGTCATTAACGGAGATGTGGCTTCGTTCCTTCCTGACATGTTGCGTCATCTTTGTTTTTTCTTTGTCGATAACATTCTGCATTCGTTTCTCTTTCATTTGATGTTCTGCACGTTAAGATCCAAATATCATGAGTGAAATTGTGACTTAATGTCTTTCTGACATGTTGCGCCATCTTTGTATTCTCTCGTCAATGAATTTTGGATTTTTTGTCCTTTCATTTGACGTGCTGTAAGCGAAGATTCGATTATTATCAGCGAATATACAACTTAGTGCCCTTCTGACAGTTGCTCCATTTTTTTTCTAATAACTCATTCATTTCCACAAATCCTCACACATTTTCTACCACGCCACCACCTCCTCCGCTGACTAGGTCACTTTCAAAGTTTTAATATTTTATCATTATTATTATTATTTTTCGACCCACATTCCCTAGTTCAATATCATCTAACACAATTATTAGACCGATATTTGATTCCTCCATTCTGATTGGCTGACCGACACCACTCTGTAACACAAGTTGAGTTTTAATGTTTTATCACTATTATTATTATTATTCGACCCACATTCTTCAGTTCAATTTCATCTAAAACCATCATTCTACTGATATTTGATTTCTCCAGTCTGATTGGCTTACGACACCACTCTGTACCAGAAGTTAGGCTGATTGTTCCTCAAGGTTCGGTTCAGGAGTCTGAAAATTCGCAAAACGAACCTTCATACGACAAAGCGTGGACTTTAGTCATCTCCTGATGATGCTTACTTGGTAAGCGAAACGCGTTAAGTGTTAAATGACTGTCATATTGAAATAGGAAAAAAAAACGACAATAACGACGAAACGATAACGAATAAATGCACGTAAACTGTTCGAAAACGCACGCAAAACCGTCGCACGCAAAACTGTTGAATACTTCACTTTCCCCAATTTCGAACGTTGACTCTACAATACGACTCAGCATTATTTCTGCCAAAATTCGATAGAGAAGGGTTATGGGGGGTTCCAAACGACGTATTTCAAATATTGATTCACTCTGTATGTATGCGCTTATATTTCGTAGAATTTTCAATACGATTTTCACCACACTATGGCAAAATTTCCAACATGTGTGGGCTATTATTTCTGCAAACTGAAACTCACTTTTCAAATGTAACTGAAAAAATGAATCGCAAACGTGTTATGATTTCGATATATTTTGAGGTAATAATATTTAATATCGAACGAATAGTCATAAAGAAAATTATTTGCTTTGTATTCCGAAAGCTTTGGACACCGAATGAATTTCTCAATACCTGTTGATGATCTTGACCTTCCCTAATATTTATAAACATTCATATTATGCTGAAGTTGTAACTTTGCCCCGGTCACCGTACTACGACAAAATGCTTGATGTGCATTCATGCAACTGTATTTGAAGATAGTTTTATATTCCTATATATATTATAATTGTATGAATTTTGATGACTATGAACTTGGAATAACGAAAGATGGAATGGTGAATACTGTGTGTTTTTGTTTCAGAATATCGAAGTTGAGGTTAAAATATCTTTCAATTCATGTATTCACTCGAATGGATTTGAATTATTTTATGACGATTTTTCATATTTGTCTGTATCGTTACTTTGTTATGTTTATATGAACAAGAACTCAGAACTCCGAACAATTGAAACTCAGGTTATCTACACATAATAGACTCGTCCGGTATCTATATCAAAGGATGCTATTTTGAATGGGAATTTCGAAAAAACTACAATACGAAATGAATTTCCAAATATCACACTTGAAATTTAATGACAAATGTCAATCATCTATAATAATGTCCTGAATAAAATTCAAGATATAAAATGCCACTTTTTGTTATATCGACCCAACGAATCAGAATTTAAAATGACAGACAAACTTATTTCCTTTATTTCTAAAATGTCCTGTTTTTGTCAACTTAGTATCTTTCAATATGATGTTTCTTCATCTCTATAAAATCTGGTATATAATTTTTTGTTATTGCATATTTTTGACAATGTTCCCTGTATAAGATAAGTTTTCATTTTCAAAAAAAGATGTGTGTGATATGTATTTTATTTATTTTGGTAGTATATTATAAAGCCATTTATATAAAATATCAACGTTATTGAGACTGCAGCTGAACAAATTTCCTTTGAAATGACCCATACAGAACGGCGTGTTTTTCTTGAATTTTGGAACACACCACGATGAATCTTCAAAGTCTTCCAAATTCATTACGGTTGTGTATATATTGAATAGCCGCAGTTTGTCCAACAAATCACTGAATATCGACAAATTCTAGCCTCATAATGTGCAACTATAGACTGAAAAAAATGGAGATTTGAAACTTGTTCTGGAAAGGTTGCTATGACGGTTTTGAATGTTGTTGTTGAGATGAGTCTGACTGATACTGCACACGTTGATGTATTATTCTGAAATAAATTCGATTTTTCAATAAAAAAATTCACTGAAATAAATTCAATTTTTCAATAAAAACATACACTAAAAAAATTTTTTTGGCAACAGAGAGGGTAATGTCTTTCATGAAGTAATTGTTACACTTATAATAAAAATAAAAAATCAAGTGTCATTCAAAATAAAGAATTTAAAACACATATTCTGCACGTACTAAGTGAAGGAAAAATATTGTATGAAAACACTACTTTATGCGGATCATATCTGTGAGTGAGAATTTTTGACCCGAATGAAAAATATTGTATACACCCAAAAACGCTTTGTATATAAAACAAAGAAAAAATTGGAAACAGTACTAACCTTAATTTTGTACAATCTCAAATGAAACGACAAGATTCGGTTTCCCAATGTCCATTAACCCTTTGAACACAATAGCGTATTTCCCTGATGAACATTCTTCTAAGTGAGGACGATACGCCTCCGTCACTCGGTGGGGCAGAAATGATACTTTATCTCCCAAATCTAACAAGACCGCCTCACCAAATTTTCCTTTCACGATTTTGGAATATCCTATGCGGCATCTCCACAGGCAAATCTGCTACTTTGATACTTGGCTTTCTCTTCACGATCGAACTTGCATTCAACTTTTGTAAATCCATCTGTGAAAAATAAAAAATGAAAGCTTTATGTTTTGATTCACAATATATGCGAATACTATCTCAAACAAACCACGACATGTAAAACATTTGACTGAAATCATCCAACATTTATAAATCGAGAAAAATTTTGGAAATCAAATGATTCAACAATTCTCACCAATTTTCAATTGAATTACATTTGAATAAATTCATCTGAGGAAAAAGTCAAACCTAAAACACTTACTTTCAAATAGAATCGGTGCACTTGTCACTGGTATCACTTTCAACGGATGCAACTAACTCATTTCGCCATGCATGACGTATTCATAGTAAAATAAGTGATGACATATTTTAAAATGAAACAAAGAGCCTTTGTTTCGTCGCTTTTAGAACTGCATATCTCCGGATGAAGATTCGACATTGACAGTGATCAATGTCACTTTGGGTTTGAATATAAAAATTAGTGATGACATATTCTGAAATGAAACAAAAGAAAATCAAAGAGTCTTTGTTAGATGCATATTCAGCGTTGACATTGATCCATGTCACCTTGGATTTGAATAGCGCAACAAACACATGAATTCTGCTTTTTTCCATTTTATTTGAAGTGCTACATGTGATGATGTGACTATTATTAGTGAAGACTTTGTGCCTTCATGGCATCGTCTCCCTTTTTTTTTCTGTCGATGAATTCTGCATTTGCTTTTTCTCTGTCGATGAATTCTGCATTCGTTTCCCTTTCATTTGATGTGCTGCACGTTGAGATTCAGTTATCATTAATAAAGATGTGGGTTAGTGCCCTTCTGACATGTTGCACCATATTTGTTTTTTCATTGTCGATGAATTCTGCAATTTTTCTTCTTTCATTTGACATGATGTACGTAACGATCCGAAGTTTTTTCAATGATTCTCTTTGCAATTCTTCCTATGCTGTTTCACATTAGGCGCTCGATATTATATTTTTCATAGTCTACAAATTAAATCATTTGAAATGAGTACCCACACCGACCTGTTGCGACTAGTATAGCGAAAATAGGTTATGAGGTCCTTTTGGCTTCGTAAAATGATTAACTATGTTTTTTGACATCTAAACGAATACATTGATGTCAAAACCATCGGAATCAGACGACCGGAAGTAAAAACCGGAAGTGACCTGTTTTTGACGGATTCGAAACCTTCTCACCCTAAGGAATCCAAAAATACCATATGTTTCAGTATCCAATGATTTTTTTCATTTTCTTCGTCAATAAATTCTGCGTTTTGAATCAAGCTTCTGCAATTGGAATAAACTTATAGTTGTTCATAACCCAACATTTTTTAATTACAAGTTTGTTGAATTTGCAATTCTTCCTATGTTATTTCACATTAGGCGTTGGATATTATATTCATTACGCCATATTTGTTTTTTCTCTGTTGGTACACTCTGTATTCGTTTCCCTTCCATTTGATGTACTGCACGTTGAGATTCAACTATCATTAACAAAGATTTGGCTTAGTGCCTTTATGGCATGTTGCGCCATCTTCGATTTTTCTTCGACGATGAATTCTGCATTTCTTATCCTTTCATTTGACGTGCTGTACGTGACGATCCGATCATTATTAGCGAATATACAACTTAGAGCCCTTCTGACAGTTGTGCTATCATTTCTTGTGATAACTCATCAATTATCACACACGAAACCACCTCCCACACTGATTACGTCACTTTCAAGGTTTTAATGTTTTATCACTATTATTATTATTATTCGACCCTCATTCTCCAGTTCAATTTCATCTAGCACAATCAATCGAGCGATATTTGATTTCTCCATTCTGATTGGCTGACCGACACTACTCTGTAACAGAAGTAAGGTTATGTGTTCCACAAGGTTCCGTTCAAGAGTCTGAAAATTCGCAAAATGAATCTTCATATGACAAAGCATGGACGTTAGTCATTTCCTAATGATGCTAACTTGGTTAGTGAAACGCGTTAAATGATAAATGACTGTCATATTGAAACACGAAAAACCGTTACGACAATAACGATGAAACGATAACGAATGAACGCACGGAAAACGGTCGAAAACGCACGAAACGATCGAAAACGCACGAAAAACGATCGTAAACGCACGAAAAACGATCGAAAACGCACGGAAAACCACGTATTTTGAAATGTCATTGTCGAATACTTCGCTCCCCCATTGCCCTCACGTTGAGTCCACAAAGCTTAACCTCTCGACACTTTTGGATCTCCTCTTTCTCCTGATGATGCTAACTTGGTTAACAAAGATACCAGACTTCCGACATGTTGGAACTCTAGACTTCTGTTGAATCGACATGTTTTTTCTTAAATATATTTTGACGTACCCTGTACACTTCGACGTCATGTTTGTTTTCAATGATGTATTTTGAGACACTCCGTATACAATGACGGATCGCAGGTTGTCATATTTTTTCTTAAATCTGATTCATTATTATTAATATATCATTTTCGCCTTCCAATTTTCGTCGAGTAGTTCACGATTAATTCCAAAACCGGCAACGCTACATTACTCCATACACATTGATTTATTGTACAACTGGCAACGCCGAACCTGCCATGCTGGCATGTATTGACATTTGACAGATGCAGTCTTATGAGTCTAGTGTTTACAGTGTCCTTCTTCAACCAATAGATAGTTCAGCTAGTGATTCATAGATGACTCTGTGTGTTCTATAACTTAATTTTCAAACCAGCAACGCTACATTACTCCATAAACATTGATTTATTGTACAACTGGCAACACCTGCTTGCACTAGCAACCGGTAAAACCTCGATCCCCATCTCTCTTTGCATCGATTACGTCACACGCGCCTCTCGCTCTTTCACACACATACACATCTTTACATGAAATATTAATTATTTCCCAAATCTAAGTATATTTTCCTATCTTCAATATGATAATGACGATTACAATCTACGGAAATCAAAAAAAAAATACTGTCAAGTATAATGAATGAGTCAATTTCGGTCCCGACAAAACTAACGCTATAAATACCCAACATTCGCAGTTAACTTCAATATCTTACGATGGTGTAGAGGCTAAGGACAATGTCTACGGCGCGGACGACCCAGGTTCGAATCTCATAACTATAAACTTTTTTTAATTAAAATCACGTGACAAGGAGGTCTGAGCGCTGATGCGGAATCCAAGGGGGCCGAGGGGTGAGGAAGAGTCGCAAGAGGGCCTGAGTGGTGATGTGGAGTACTAAGGGGGCCGTGAATGCTTGAATCGCTACGAAACTCGTTCCATCCTGCGTCGATGACGTCACACGTTTCCCCCACTCCTGTTTGAACCAAAAATTGCAGAAAGTTTAGCTCCATAAGAAAATAGATGGGATTTTGGTTCAGAATCCGCCTTGTTCATCTTCCAATAAGTAGTTCAGCTAGTGACTCATAGGTGGCGCTATGATTAGTGTTTACAGTGTCATTCTTCAACCAATAGATAGTTCAGCTAGTGACTCATAGGTGGCGCTAGCATTAGTGTTTACAGTGTCCTTCTTCAACCAATAGATAGTTCAGCTAGTGTGGTGTACTCGCGATGATGCTTCTGGGCCACATGACAATTTGGAGCGCTCTGATTGGTGTACTTGCGACGATGCGTCTGGGTCACGTGACAATTTGGAGCGCTCTGATTGGTCGCAGGATCCAAAATTGCCAGAATGAACCTCCATAAGAAAATACATGGGGTTATATACTGTCTTAACTTGAAAAAGCAAAAAAACTCCTACTGAAGCTACCCCATAGAACATTATACGATTCGGAAATTCAAAAATGTGCCCGTCAACTGAGAATTCCACATTTTCGTGGAGTCTTTATGCGCGACACGTTGCCAACTCGTGGTCCTCGGCTGCGAGAATGTGCTGTATTTAACTTGGATTCTCAATTGAATGCAGGCACTCATTGGGTAGCTTACATTAAAAAAGGCAATGCTTACAATATTTTGATAGTTTCGGTAATCTCAAACCTCCAATGGAATTGGTGAGATATTTTGGAGGGGGTATAACGATCACATATAACAATGATCAGTATCAAAATTTCGACCAGAGTGATTGCGGACATCTGTACCTACAGTTTCTGCTCCATAATGTCTTCAAAAATGGTTGGAGATGAATCTTTGCGAGATCTAACCGATGCTGAATTGAAAACTTTATCTATCGACTATTTGATTGAGAATGCTAAACATTGGGAATTATTGGATGTTTGGTATAGATTACCAAAGGACTACCAACATCGATTTGCTTTGCAGATTTGTTTACCATGTTTCATCCATTACCAACATGAGGTACCACCACCTACATCAGCTACATCATCGCTACAAAAAGCAATGTATCATGGTCCTGTGAGTTCACAAATAGAATGTTATTATTGTAGAAATAAATTATCTTTATTCAAAATGTTGTTGTTGTTTCAATCATTATTTAAGGAGATGCCATACTGACATTATATCAGTCATGTCTATGATATTAACGCTAACGAGTCGTTCTTCGACGCTCTCCATCGATTTCAATCCACCCATTCGATTAGATTCTGATTCTGACTATACTTTGGCTTTGCTCAGTTTCCATTCGTACAACAGTATACCCAACATTGAAGAAGGTACGAAATTCTACTTCTATGAAAACGTTGACAAAACTAAACAAAAAAGCATCGATATCCCTGTTGGATCTTACGAAATTGGTGACATTGAAGAATTAATAAACAAATACATCTCACCTAAAACGTTCAAGGCAGTGTTGCCAATGAGGGGATAATTGTCCGATTTGCGGATAATTTCGAGTACTTGGGGATCCTGAAATTTTGCGGATAATTTTCGGACATTTTCGTAGTCGCGGAACTAATCCTGAACGCATTCAGAGCAACTTCACATGCGCGCATGAGCTCTTTAAAATTTGTCTAGCGCGCCGAGGAGCACCGTGAAAATTACTAAATGTTCTGTGTTTTGACTGTTTTGTGATCTAACCTAACTCATCTCACTCCAACTAGTCCAACTGTCAACTGTCGATCTGTAAAATAAATACCGGAAAGGCGGGAAAATATGTTGTCTACTTTTAAATAAATTGAAGTAAGTTAATTTATTGTGAATTTTGGATCAATCTTAATAAAATCGAACTCCTAGTTCCTTATAGATTGAATTGTTTCAAAGGAGCTCCTTATAGGTGAATATCACTGAAACTGTGTTTGATTGAAGTCAAAATATAATGGATAGGTGGCTGCATAAGGTAGATTTTACTTTGCAAATTAATTTTAAAAATATCCACCCTTTTTGGTTTTTGCATATTTCAGTCTGATTCGAAGAAATATAATGATCTAGACCAAATACAAACAATCACTTCTCAAGAAGATCCTGATGGTGATGGTAATAGACAAGAGATGAATGTAAGAAGGTAAAGGCTATAAAAAGTTTTAAACGTATTAAACTGAAATGTTTTAGACTAAGAACAAGAACACATCATCTGCATCATCATCTTACGACTCCGATTCAGAGTTTATAATATTAACTATTACATATTTTAAGTTGAAGATTGACAAAAAAGTTTTGTTTTGTCCTGTTGTAAGTAAATTTGTTACTATCTGCGTTAAAATGTATCTATTTTGAGTTTAAGACTGGCTGAATTTTTGTTTTTATTTCTTAGTTAAGAATTATGTTTTCGTTTGCTGAAACCAAAGTGATATTAAAAGATTTATTTCAAGTTGAAACTTATAAAGAAGTTTTTATTTACGTATTTCGTACACTTTTATTTACATGAATATACGGTTCTTTCGATTGCATCGAAGTGTACTAAGTGTAGCACTTTCCTACACGTGGTGTAAATTACACTCGATTGTGGTATTCGTATGCTGATTGGATTCAACGATTATGCACTAGAAAGGATGGTCCATTTTTCTATGATGGCACTAGAAAAGCATTGAACGGAAAGTCAAATTATTCACCAAATACAGGCACGACAAAAAATTTCACCAACAGGAAGAAAAACCGCTGTCAAAAAGTATAGACAGGCCTGGTGACAGGTTACAGTGGTGATGTCAAATGATCGCTAAATTTGTCCAATATACCATGAGCCATCCTTTGTTGTATCTGCACTAATCTGCAGTTGATTCAAAATCTGGTGTGAATTACACTACACCTCACCACAGAACACCTCAGGTTACCACACTACACCTTGAAGCAATCAAAAGAACCTATAGATAGGCACAATTTTCGAAATTGGCGCGTTTTATTTGGGAAAAGTTGAAGGGGATATTTGCGGATAATGTCATTCTACTAGGGGAGAATTGCGGATAATTTCATGATACTAGTGGGATAATTTTTATATTTGACATTGGTAACACTGGTTCAAGGAAAACCCTGGGGATTTTTTCTATCTAAAACTGAACAATAATACGCTGAAAAGTGAAATCTTCTGTCTGAAACACTCGATCGATTTCCGACCTGCAAATAGCTTGGCTCACATACTGGGGTTTTCATCTACTCCTCTCAAACTAAACGTACATTACGAATCCGATCTACCTGTGGATATCATTAAAGTACGCACCATACACATAGATAGCAACATTATGTTTGGAGCCTTCTACAACGACACACCGACTCATACGATATACGAATTTGCTGTTCGTGTTGATCCTGGGTACGCAGTTGACGAAACACCTCATCACCCCATTTACCTACCTATTGCACATAGAGACGAAATAAACAATATTACGCTGCGAGTGCTCGACCAACATTCTAGGCTCATTGATTTCCGAAACGAAGAAATAATAATTCGTTTGGAATTGAAGCGGAAGTATGGTGCTAACTATCTATAAAAATAATTCACCTCCATACCCCAAGTCAGACTTCACCAAGACCTTCACTAGTCGACAACTATTGACAACGGAAAATGAATTGTTTCTGGAATATCTTGGTTATCATTTCACTAGTTCGGACTTCCATTGTCTACTATATAAAATGATTTGGAATCCCTGAAACAACTAAAAAAGAAGAATTAAAAATGAATAGCTGAAAATAAGAATTATATTAACCAAAATAAACCGGAAATGAAATAATAGTGAAATAAAATACAATGTTTCATCATAAAACATTGTCAATCACCTTCAAACAAATCTTGGTTATCATGTTGTCCAATCAAGTGTTCAACATTTTCCGAAAACCGCAAATCGATGAGTCCATACAAAAGGTAGAGTGGCGTACCTACTATCCTTATGTCAAGTCTTTTCCCAACAACGATGTTATTGAAATCAACATCAATCAATCTGATGCCTACGATGCTTTGTACGATAGTCTGCTGTTCATTAGTGGAAAAGTTGAGAAGACCAAAGGGGACGGTAAGGTGTCATTCGTAAACAATGCTGGCGCTTTCATGTTTCAATCTGCTAGTTACGAGCAGAGTGGTAAGGAATGGAAAGCAGTTCGTGAACTTGGAATTGTTAGTACTGTTAGAGGCTTTCTCATCTACACCGACGAAGATATCAAACACTTGGCCACCTCCGGTTGGACTTTTCCCGACAATACAGGCGTCAACACAACTCATCTGACATTCAACATGCTCATACCCATCAAGCATTTTTTGAACATTTTCAACGATTATCAGTGTGTTTCCTACGGTAAACATACCATTCGATTAGTACGAGCTGGAGATGATATCAACTGTTTCAAATAGAAGAGACTCCTGCTGCACTAACGCCGAAAATGGAAGTTTTATTGGAAATTGAAAATATCGAATTGAAAGTTAAACGAATCTTTCGGCATGATCAAATTAAATTGTAAATAACAAAAAATGAAATATGGGCCGTCAAGACTTCCTCGTTCCTCGAAAGCCTCGCTATGTAGTTGTATGTTTCCAAAAAAATCGTGACTACACTAAAGTCAACAATGATCCAACAATATTCAATCATTTGAATATCACCAATACAACGCTCACTCTAAACGGTGAGAATTACCCCAAAGAAAATATGCATTTGAATTTTGCAAAGGGGAATTTTTGCAAGCTCATTTCAACTACTCACAATTTGGTCTCAGCTACAAAATGACTAATCAACATAATCCTCTTCTCACTTCCACCGTCTTTATGGACAAAGCTCTCTTTATCATCGATTGTTCCAGAAGGGATGAGAGTATCAAAAGTTCCAGTGTTGATGTAAAACTTGAAATCGAAGTATCCGAGGGATTTCCTCAAAATACTAGAGCCTATTGCATCATTGTGCACGACACTGTCATAGAACACCTCCCACTCAGCGAAATTATTAAAAAATGGAACTGAACATGTGATTTTGTTTCAGTATCAATCGAAAAATCAACATGAGAAAAGCCAAGAAATAGCCATTAGGATTGGAATTACTGTTTGAGTAAAGAAGATCGCCGTACCGCCTGTTACTTGGAGCGAAATATTCACGGATTGAGGTATTCCTCTGGCTTTGTGGAATATAATCAATTGGAGGCCATAGTCACGGAAAATCTACAAGGTGTCGATGTCATTTATGTGCGGGGACCTCAAAAACATGACTATCTAACTGAAAAATTTCACGAGTTGAATATACCTACACGCGTTGTGAATTTGGAGGGCTATGACAATACAACATGGATGGTTCCCACATTCGACAACAACGAAGGTGTCTCACCCTGTATGCATCATATTCGCAACCGAACCAACTACAATTGCAGTCTCCGAAACGTAGATATTTCATACAAATGGCTTTGTGATATATTACCAAAATAAAATGTATAATAAATTTCTATTCAAAATCATTTCTTCTTTTTTATCTCACCTCACCGCCTTATGATAATATACCCTCAACAAAAATAGAAAACGTATGCAAAACGGTCGAAAACGCACGAAAAACGGTCGGAAACGCACGAAAAACGATCGAAAACGCACGAAAAACGATCGAAAACGCACAAAAAACGGGCGCACGAAAAAAGGTCGAAAACGCACGAAAAACGGTAGAAAACGCACGAAAAACGGTCGAAAACGCTCGAAAAACGCTCGAAACTTATGCAAAACAAAGTATTTTGAAATGTCATTGTCGAATAATTCGCTCTCCTATTGCCCTCACGTTGAGTCCACAACGTGTAACCCCTCGACATTTTTGGGTCTCCTCTTTCTCCTGATGATGCTAACTTGGTTCACAAACATACGAGACCTAGTGCCCTTCTGGCATGTTGGAACGCTAGACTTCTATTAAACTGACATGTTTTTTCTTAAATAATATATTTTGACGCACCCTGTACACTTCGACTTCATGTTTTTTCTTTAATAATGTATTTTGAGACACCCCGTACACAGTCGTATTCCTAACCCTTCATTTTCAAACCGGCAACGCTACATTGCCCCATAAACAATGATTTATTGCACAACCGGCAACGCCGAACCTGCCATGCTGGCATTGGTAGCGTATAACCTCGATACCATCTCCATCTCTCTTTGCCTCGATTACGTCACACGCGTCTCTCGCTCTTACACATCTCTATATGAAATATTAATTCTTTCCCAAATCAAAGTATATTTTCCTATCTTCAACATGATAATGACGATTACAACTTCCCTAACATTCTACAGAAATCAAAAAAATGCGGTCAAGTTTATAGAATGGGTCATTTTCGGTCCGACAAAACTAACGCTATAAATATCCAACATTCGCAGTTACTTTCAATGTCTTACATTGGTGTAGAGGCTAAGGACAATGTCTATCATGAGGACGTCCTGGGTTTGATTCTCATAACTATAAACTTTTTTTAATCAGGAACACGTGACTGAAACGTGACAAGGGGACCCGAGGGGTGATGCGGAGTCTCAAGAGGGCCTGAGCGGTGATGTGCAGTACTAAGGGGGCGAGGGCTAGGATGCCCACGCTCTTTGAACCTCTCCGATATCCATTCCATCCTGCGTCGATGATGTTTCCCCCACTCCCGTTTGCGCCAGAAGTCTCTTTGTTCATCTACTGGAACTATTTGAACAGAATATATTTTCACCTGAAATTATTTATTTTATAAATTAATAATATCCCTCCGATTATCAACTAAACCAACCTCCACTGTTTTATGGTCCAACTTACTTTCCGTAAACAAACAAAGTTATGCTGCCTTCAATGTATGGATGGAAAAGGCCTCTCTATTGTCTTTTGTTACTCTGGGGTCCTTGCATATGGTCCAACAGTAGACAACTCTCCTCCATTACATAACGGATGTTGTGCAATAGGCGCTTCGTCCGAGGACGTAGTATGTTTTGCTCAAAGCAACCTACGTCGATTCTGACAGATACTGTTAATTCATATGAATTTCGTGAATAGGTGATTGTGAAGTTTATTTTTGACTGCATATTCATTGAACAGGACATCTCTGGCATAATTACTTTCTTCTTTATTCCACCATCGCTTTCCATTTACTGCATAGCCAATTATTATGTGTTTTTCAGATTTGGGATCTAACTTCTCTCGCAATTCTTTTGGAACATAGCTACATGTACTACAACCAAAAAATTTTAAGTTGGACGAATTTAACTTATCCACATTTAGTATTGTGTTTTGGTGTTTTCGTTTCCTTATGAAACGATATGAATTTTGATTAGTTAAATACGTTGCTGTTAATATGGCTGTTTTCCACATATATTTCGATATACAAGCGTGGTAGATCATGGATCTTGCTTTTTCTATCAGTGTTCTGACTAATTAATATAGTTTATTGCATGATTTTCACTACCACAGTTTTTGTAAAACCCTTTATAGTGAAAATTATATAATAAATTGTGGATTTTCATCAAGTATCGGCCAGTTCTATTTAGTTATCATTGCTGTTCTTACGTTCTTTATAATAAAGCGCGTGGTTTACTGATGGGTTGATATTAAATTATTTCAAATTACCTAATTCATAACAATGATAAATGTCAATTTTAAAAGTAATGAACTTTGCTTCATAAAATCAGATGAAGAAATTTGTAATTTATTCTCAGATTTGATGAACAAGCGGAACGGTTTGTGAGGTCCGATATAAAGAATTCTCGATTAGAAATCATGAATATTTATAAAAACGATTGAGGTTTGATATCATTTTGTTATTTCATTAATAATTGGTATCTAGGGGTCTTTGTGGACGAACATTATATTTTTTTTCAATAATTCATGCTGACGAATTCTATAATTACGAAAAATCATTAATGTAAATGAAAAAAACTGTATTCAAAAATGAAAAAAAAAAATTTCATATGTGTACCATAGGTCATATTCATTTTGTGATCAACAGATTGAAAATATTTCTGCTCAATGTTTTGTTTGTATACTAAATAGTTATTCTGGGTTCGATTCCTGCCTCGACCAGATATTTTTCTCGAGAGAATTTATCTGATTGAAGCTGGGATGATTCTGCAACCGTGTTAGGAATCACACGTTAAAAGGTAAGACCTCGTTATTCCTTAGCTCGCACAAGTTTCTCAACTTCTGAGAGTTGTCGTTCGTATGGGGGCGATGGCTGATTAACGGAAAAACAGATTTTAAACAGATTTTTTTAAACAGATTTTTGTGCAACCGGTGTTAAATCTGTTATTGCTCACTTAACAACCAACTTACGTCACACAAAGAATATGATTTCCGTTTTGATTTTTCTTTCTTTGTACGAGGCTCTCGCGTTGCATACAGACAGTATTCGATGAGAAATGAATATTGTAATGTTTTTAACCATTTTTTGGTTGAGATATATCAAATAATGAAATAATATAAACCTAGTTTCAAAAACTTTATTTATAAGAATAAGATCAAAAATATGATCATTAAAAACATCAAAAATATCCCCTTTCATAATGTCATTCAACAAAGACTCCTAGATACCAATTTTGAATGAAATCATGATTTCTAATCGAAAATTCTTTATATCGGACCTCACAAACCGTACCGCTTGTTTATCAAATCTGAGAATAAATCACAAATTTCTTCATCTGATTATATGAAGCAAAGTTCATTACTTTAAAATCAACAATCAACATTTATCATTGTTATGAATTAGTTCATTTGAAATTATTTAATTTCAACCCAGTAAACCACGCGCTTTATTATAAAGCCATACATGAATAAAAATATACTAGGTGGTAGAAAAACTGGCCTCATTTCCATAATCTTAATAATAAATCAGATTTCCTGTAGGAACTATTTAAACAGAATACATTCTCACCTAAAATGATTTATTTTATAAATCTGTTTAAAATCTGTTTTTTCCGTCAACCAGCTGTCGCACCCCTACGAACGACAACCCTCAGAAGTCGAAACTTGTGCAAGCTAAGGATTAACGAGGTCTTACCTTTTACCGTGTGATTCCTAACACGGGTTGGACGATAGCAAGTGAAAATCGATCGTTTAGACTAGGGCTTGAACCACCGACCAACACAGCAGTCAATTCGAGTGAGTGAACAAAGCACCCACGCCGAACCGCTTGGCTACCGACCGCCCAAAATATATAACATTCCTCCGATAATCAACTAAACCAAACGCCACTGTTTTATGGTCCAACTTATTTCAAATAAAAACAAACTATCCACAACCTCTCATTACTCGTCACCCCCCTCGTCCATAAGTTGTACAGAAAAGGATAGTACGACACCCGTTTCAAAATACATGTATTGTACTGGTATAGGCATGGCAACTCTATGTCTTATTATTACTCTGAGGATAATACGATACCCGTTTCAAAATACATGTATCGTATTGGTATAGGCATGGCAACTCTATGTCTAATTATTACTCTGAGTTCTGAGGCAAGGACCATAAAAAAAGAGAAGAAGAATCATCTGAAATCTCACAAATCGAAAATGATACTAAGAATGAAATAGACACGGAAAGTGAGATGCAAAAATTCAGTTAAGAAAGTCAAAATAAAACAATACAAAAGATCAGAAAGTAAAAGCACCTAAAGCAAATTCAAATCCAAGATAGAGTGGATGTAAACATTGACATGCCTTACGCACGTGATATTGAAAATCCCAAGAATTGGAAATATGAAAAGAGACGTAATTATTTCTTTATTGATAATTTTTATTTTATGTGAAATCGAAAGGAATATTAATCAAAATTATTCAACTGGATGAATTTGTCTCATTGTAATAAATGACCGTCGGGTCTGAATTGGCGATCCCTATATAAGTACTACTATGAATATATAATAATCATCTCAGTATTTACTCGCACCAGAAAAATTCACCCCCCTGTATATGGGATCGTTCAGCCAAAGGTATTTATTTTCTTAATTTAGTTTGGTAGCGTGAGAGTTGCTGCCACCAGATCAGAAAAAGTTTGAAATCCGTCCTGATCACACGGATTGAGAATTAGTAGGCAACTTGGTCAACAGTTGACTTTTTCCTACCTTCTAATCTTCGTGGAGAAATGGCTTGGTTATGCCACCAATTATATCCTCAGAGACTGGATTCGGCCACGGCTTAAATGCGTGGTCTTTTAGGGGTTTGAGGAAATGAAATAATATTAGCAAAGTTTTCACAAACCAACTTTATTAATGAGTAAAGTTGGCAGAATAATCGGATTAACAATAGTAAAAAATAAATGAATAAAACTAATACTGAACGTTATTTACACTATATAAAAGAAAAGAAATAAATAATTATAACCATGAACAAACTATGGGTAAACTACTAAAACAAACTGACAGGAGTATTCCTTTGAAAATTGAGGTAAGTTCACTCAGGGCATAGATATGCCTTGCCTGAATTCTACTAGCTATGCTATAAAATCAAATAAAATACAACTCTGAGAAGTTATCAAGAGACCCACTTAATCGCTCCTCTCTGTATAACGTACGAAATTACTATGACGTATAATAATCTAATAAAATGAAAAGGGAACCCGATTCGTAGCTATATTATTATGGTAAATGTTCAGTAATACTCTAGGTGCCAAGTCGAAAATATAGTCCACATAAGCATGCAATAACATCTACACTATATATCAGAATTGTTTAAAATACGCTCACCAAAATTATCGTAGACGGACTCCCCTGAAAACTCCAACGAAAGCCACTATTTCCCCAAAAACTCTTAACAGAAACTCGGAAAAAATCTCTAAATCACTAAATTGAATAAACCCGCGAATACTACCAAAACCCAATTAGTGTCACTTCTCTAAACAGTGATTTGAAATATCTCAATATTCAATTCACTCAAAATTTCCTCTAAAATTTCCAGCTACCGTAGGAAATTCAACTGGATTCACCAAATCTCCGCGCACCACTGACTTTACCTCAAATCATCTAAACCTCGATTATTTATCAATTCCAAAACACCTCGCAAAACGGTGACCTGAACTACCTCGTATTTCAGTACCTCCAGAAGTCACTCAGAATTTCGTAGGAAGTCCAACCGACCTACTTCTGAGTTCGTACGCTCCTGACTTTTTACCTCAAGTCAGCTAGCCAAATGAAACGCGAATAACTCCCAAATATCGAGATCACTTCTCGAAACCGTATTTCACTCTATTCGAGTATTTCCTAAAACTCTGGAGGAAATTCAACCGGCCTATTTCTGACTTCGTACGCTCCTGACATTTTACCTCAAGTCAGCTAGTCAAATAAACCGCGAATATTCATCGCACTACTGAAATCCCCTCGCGACCCAATATCTTAAAATCCCTAGCACCTCAGTCCCTTCAATAGCTTTCCCAGCAACCTCCCCAAAGGGGCGAACTGCCCCGGGCAAGAGCCCCTAAACGACCCTGGGGTCCGCGCACGACTGACTTAAATCTTTTCAAAAAAACCTCACCACCTTTACTATGTTAGGGGATGTAAGTAATGTTATCTCAGAAAATTCTAACCAATCAGAAAGTTTGAAATTGTTTCTAACACTGGTACTCTTTTCGCCACCTCATGGTCCAGCGAATAAGTCCGCAAGAATTCACGTCTAGTTCCCGACATTTCTAATGTCGTGAGTCTACTACTGATATATAGATGTCACTGCAAGGGTCGTTTTTGATATTTTTTGCTGTCTCGACTAAAACATATGTAGATTAGCCACTTGGGTGGCTTCATTTCATCATGTCGTTAAATTTAGAGCTCATAACATAAATTGCGATATTTATTATACGTTTGAGTGTTTTCTGACTTTTATTCTAAATGGGGTATACAGACTGGATGACATATTTTCGACCCTTAACGAAAGATAATGAAATGAATTATGGGGTTGAATGTTACAAAATATTGAATTTCTTAGTATCAAGCAGTTAATTTGTCACCTCACAAACCACAAGACGAGACTAAATCATCTGTCGGTAACAAATAAGACAGATGGGTATCCGCGGCTAAGCTAAACAGTGGAGACGGGAGTGGGTTAAACAACTTAGCAAATTTCAAATAGATCTTAATGGGCGCCAGGTAAATTTAATCCTCCAGATACCCTAAGTAACTCACAATATCAGTAACTTACCAATTAATATTGGAAATAAAAGATAAAGATCCCCAATATGATTTATTCAGTAATCCTAACTTACATGGATTAACCAACAACGCTTCTAAGACAACAATGCAATATTCACACTACTACGCGATGTTCAAATGTCAATACACGAGCGCGGTGTATATAACCACGAATTCAATCAGCCATAAATTACGGTAGTAACGACGCTCAAAAAAACTACAATACGTCGAGTAAAACTACCACGAAAATTGAGTAGGTGAAATCGTAAATACTAGTATCGGATGGTATGACAAACTCGTTTGCGTCGCGTGAGCTCAGGCGTAGGCGCATCGGTGTCAATCAGCAATCGTGAAAGGAAGAAAATACCTCAATTTCCGTTTCACAAATGCATCACTATATCAATCAGGTATAAATAAACAAACACTATATCAAACAGGTATCAATAAACATAAGGGCAACAATTATGCAAATATCTCAGTATATCACAAATTTTCAATTAAATCAATTATAACTTGCGTGCTCCTTTTGGGCCACCCGTATATGTTGTTAGGCTACCCCGTGGTTCGACGGAAGTGGATCACCCTGTAGTACTGCTGAGATGGATCACCCTGTAGTACGGCGGAGATGGATCACCCTGTAGCACCACCAAGATAGATCACCCTGTAGCACCGGTGGATCACCCTGTAGTACGGTGGAGATGGATCACCCTGTAGCACCACCAAGATAGATCACCCTGTAGGGCACGACAAGCTGGACCAGTAATGGATCACCAAATAAGATCCAGAAAGATAAAAAACTTAAGAAGAAGAAGAAAAAAAAAAAAAGGAGAAGAAAAAAAAGGAAAGGAGAAGAAAAAAAAACCCTACGGAAGAAAATTCTCAATCAGAATCAGATAAAAACAAGGTGAGATTCAACCCCCATTCAATAGGGACTATTTGACTAATCAATACCCCTGGTATATTGGGTGCCCTGTATAACCATATAACCCGTAAAAAAAAATCAAGAAAATTGAATGAGTGTTGAAACCTCTCTTCAATACTAATACTCGTTTGAGATATAACGATGGAATCAGAAATGACTAAAATCATCAAAACACATTTAGTGGTAAAATTCTTACCTTGGCCAAGGGGTTTTCTATACGTTTCTTCGTATGCGGTGCTCTGCACGGAAGTCCTACTGGGACTTGATGAGTGACTGAGGGCCTTCTGTTTCTTATGAATCTAGAGACGAGAAACGAAGGTTGTAGAATTGAAGAGGTGATATCATAGCTAAGACCACATGAGAGATGCGACAGTGATTCAGACATACCTAATTTCGGAAATCCTTCCACCTGGCACGAGTTCGGTAACCACCACAAATCCTCAAAAGAGCTCAAGTTTCAGACTGCAAATATCCACACCAAAATGACCAATCAGTCTTCCACTATACAATCCTGACTTGTAGAAATAATCCCCGTGAAGGATGGCACAAATACAACCAAATATATCCTACAATCAGTCTGATGGTACGCTTTGAACTCCGAACCAAGCTCATCGAAGGCTAACTTCCGAATACTCCGAAACTGCCACATCTGACAGCTAACCAGTTGTTGCCACAGTGCGTCCAATCTACACTACAAGCACCAAGGGGGCGCTGTGCACAACACCATAAATCTATCAATTCCTCCACAGCCACTTGAGACATCATCAACAAGTCCATGACCCATCAAAACTCCTTCTTAAAGCAATGCAACCCTAAAACAACCCTTGACAATTTGAGTAGCCGATCAATCCCTCACCCGTGAACAACTGTAGAACTAGTTCGGTGTAAGTCGAAGGAACGACACTACGAAAGTTCGGCAGATGTCAACCAACAGCTGTCTCTTAACCTTGTTTACAAATGTTTCCAAAAATATTGTTCCAACCTATTTTCAACTATTTACCAATCCTTATTCATGCGATGGAATAGAAACATATAAGGTAAGTCGTCACATCTTTCCCATTCAGTACGAATATTTGAACCTTCATATTATGCAGAATATTTATCGAAAATATCAAATAGTATTCAGAAACAGAGCTAACTGATATTGTTTTTCAGGCGATATGGCTCTAATATGTAGTAATCCTTCTGGAAGTGATGAATAACAATCTAGGCAAGAAATATTCTTGGAAAGGTATAGGGAATAAGGCAGACAACGGCTAAAAAAAATGATAGTGAAGAAAACTGAGAAACAAACAATAACAACTATTTCAACCTAGCGAGGAATTTCGGATCTCCAACGTCGATTGGCAATAGGAGAATGCGTAAATACTGGTCAAAGCAGTTAGTCAGGGAGCATACATATATTCTTGTACATTTCAGGTATAGTTTTCTATGGAACGGAAGATTCCCATTACTATGATGTTAAATGAATAAAATCTACTTGTAACTCAATTACATTGTTAATATCCTTTGAATAAAAATCTTAAAAGGTAAGGTAGTGTTTTGAAAGGTCACATAAGAGCAGTTTGATCTAGTGCTAAATTGAAACGTAACAAATTTTAACGACTTTTCCTTTAAATGGCTTGGTTTGTTGGCCTTAAGGTTATTTCTGAAAGATGATAAGGTTCCCTTTTCATACGAAAACACATGTGTTTTGGTATCTAAAATTCAACGAAAAATATAATATATCCAACTTATTACAATACTCCCCCTTTTGAAAAAGTTTTGGCTTAATTGCCATAACTTTTCTCGCTTCATGCTTACTGACAAATACAACAACGCCACCTCATGTCGAATTCAAATATGAAAACAGAATAGGTATCACCTCAAGTTACGCGACTTTCAGTGGGGTTGTCTAGCATGCTATGATTAGAGGTTCCCTAACGAAATAATCCAAATTTTACAAAAAAAAGTCATTGAAATAGGAGTGAACGTATCTCCTTGTATACTATAGTTCGCGTTATCACATCACAACAGAGGCCATATTCACTCACGATTCACTGTAGTCTTTTACGCCTTGGTGAATTTCCATCTCAATAACTTCCATATGATATGCTACTCTTTATTGGTCAACGGCACATTATTCTAGATACGATTTGAATAGGTTGAACTCAGATTGAATTCAATCTACACAGATCCTAAGTTCGTCCTACAACTTTGTACCGCACTGATTGAAAAGTCTTTTGGTTCAGTCACTCAAGCTGCTTCGTTAATGTCTTTGTTCACAGTCCAGTGTGTCTGGGGCAAAACAGGGTAACCGCCAGTGGTATGATGGGCAGTCTGCTGGGGTTCTGCGATGATTGGCAATGACGTCGTCGGTTCATCTGGTTGGGCTTCTCTGGAACGCTCCAGTTGAATTACACACCAGGTCAGGGTATCGCCTATAGAGTAGGTACTTCGCAACTCAAAATGTATAATGACCGCCAATTAGTCTCTCGCTCGGATCCTCACGTCGACTAAGAAAGCCACATCGTTTCAGGTTCGTCCATTTTCATGGTAGATTGTTCCTTCTCTGGTGCAGGTACTATCCACTGATCCCAATATTATCAATGTGGCGCTGATTGAACAATTCAAGGTTATTTGTTCAATAACTAACAGGATCCCAACAGGTATAGTTCCAACGTTCCGTAACTGTCTACATAACTCGACAGTCCTTTTTCCACCAAATAAGTCTGACTATGCATCTCACGGTGATGCATCAATCTGAAGTCGCTCAAGTACGCGGATTCTCGTTCTGGACACTAACGTCTCTGAGAGATACAGTCGAAATGTTCACTCTCTCATCCCTGCAACCGTACGCGATCATCCTGATTACCGATACAAAATAATGCCTGACCAGCAAGATAGCAATCACTAGGAAAATCGAGATCGTGCTGCCTTTTTCCATCTCATTGCCAGGGATTGACGAAGGGTGTATAGACGCTCCAATTTAGATTAACCATCGATCGTTTATAATATGGTAAAACAATAATCATTACATTCATTAGGAAAAGTTGAGACTACAATAAACTATACAATAAACTAAAAGGAAGTGAACACAAAATTCACTTGATACGTCATCTACTGTCAATCCGGGTCAAAGATAGACACTAGTTCGACGAACACATCAATAACTTAGCTTGAAGAGAGTTTACCCCGGCTCTTCAAGTAACGGCACTCCTCTGATTTGCTCAAATGCATTCTCATCATTATAGTTTCTTTCCTGCCCACCCCTAATCGTTCATCTACTCGTATCATACATTCATCTCACTCATTAATTTCACTCTTCATCATCCAGTTTTCATTCACTCAGTTACATTCTCTTACATGTTCAGTCGATCTGGTTCTCTCCGAATCCGAGCGGATCTCCTGAATTTACCTCCGGTATTACCATAACCCGTTTACTTTCCCTTTTATTATGATTTTGTACACCCGAATTTCCCAATTTCCCTGTATTATATATCAGATTCTGCCTCCTTGTTTGTCGATGGACTCCATCCTGGCAGGGGGAATTCAGCCTTAGAAGTTTAAATTGACATTGTCCCCATCTTCCTGTCGTGGTCCTGAAAAAGAAGTCGACTGTGATGCTTGTCTAGGTATGACTCCCGTATTCTGCTTTGCCTCTCTGCTGTTCTCAGCTTCCGCATTTGGTTTTCCATCTCTATTGTATCCAACTACGTTTCTGACCGGCTTCCATGTACGTGGTTGAAATTCTGCAACCCTAGCTCCCCTATAAGACCTACGAAAATCTGATCGACCCCTATTCTGATTGTTTCTTGGACAATCCCTTGCCCAATGATCTGCTTGTTGGCACACATAACATCCATTACTGTTTTCGGGTTGAAATCTGCGACAGTCTCTGGAGAAATGACCTGGTTTTCCGCATGAATAACAATTCTTTCCTAGAAGTGGATTATTTTTGTTCCTATAATCTCTGGAGCCTCTATATTCATCTCTATTTGTTATCCGTGGTATCGACCCTCAATTCCCTAGACCAATGTTCAGAATTTCCACCACAAGCCTGGCACTCGCCCTGCTTATCTACTGCCGAAATTTTCAAGTTCGCACATCTTCCTTGGACCATCATAAGGGTTGTTTCCTGTAACTTAACTAACTCCTCAGCCTTCTCCAAATCCAAATTTTTCTCACTCAACAATAAAACGCCAGTTTCTTTCATAAGGTCCTTTCGCAGCCCCACCTTGAATTGATTCAGGATAAGTTCTCGATTTTTCCTTTTTATCCCAGCTTCCTCGCCAGCGTCAGCTCCTCTGCTAAATCTTCCTTTAGTAAGGTAGACCCTAAAATTCTTAACCTAGTACAAAATGACGACACATCTTCGTCATGTCGTTGAAACATTTACTTAAATTCCACTGATTTTCGCCTGGTAATTGAATGGGGTAAATTTTTTTATGAATTTATTCTTAAGATCAGTAAAATTTAACGTGTCCAACTGCGCATCCGATTTAAAATAATTATAGGCGTCACCAACAAGCTTGAATTTAAATAACTGAAGGGTTTCGTCCTCCGACCAATTATCCAGTCTTGCACGCAACTGTAATTTCTCAAAATACCTTACAACCTCTTTCCTGAAAAATCATCTAAAGTTGCCGCGATCATACCTAGCGAATAGTGGGTTGCCACTCTAACAGGTGTTGGCGTGGGTGTAACCCCTGATACCCCTTCTTTATTATTCATTTCGATAATCGGAATGAGTATCGAACTAGAAACTACCTATATATTTTTTTTTGGACTCCTTGCTAAACTTCGGGTAAAATATATATGTATAGGCACAAGTCGGGTAATTTGTAGGTTTCCCTTTTCTATGTTGATAACCTAACTGACTTCTACTGTATCTTATCAACCAAAAAAATTAACGCAAAATATTATTACTTTTTCTTTCTGGACCTCCTTCTTTCACCCTCTCAAATAAAATCTACCATTCAAATAAAATAATATATCTTTCTGATAAAGTTAATCCTACCGATCTTTTTCTTTCACTCCCTCAAATAAAATAATCCCCTTCAAATAAATAATATCCCACCGCTAGGCCACCACTTAATAAATGACCGTCGGGTCTGAATTGGCGATCCCTATATAAGTACTACTATGAATATATAATAATCATCTCAGTATTTACTCGCACCAGAAAAATTCACCCCCTGTATATGGGATCGTTCAGCCAAAGGTATTTATTTTCTTAATTTAGTTTGGTAGCGTGAGAGTTGCTGCCACCAGATCAGAAAAAGTTTGAAATCCGTCCCTGATCACACGGATTGAGAATTACAACTTGCAACTTGGTCAACAGTTGACTTTTTCCTACCTTCTAATCTTCGTGGAGAAATGGCTTGGTTTATGCCACCAATTATATCCTCAGAGACTGGATTCGGCCACGGCTTAAATGCGTGGTCTTTTAGGGGTTTGAGGAAATGAAATAATATTAGCAAAGTTTTCACAAACCAACTTTATTAATGAGTAAAGTTGGCAGAATAATCGGATTAACAATAGTAAAAAATTAAATGAACAAAACTAATACTGAACGTTATTTACACTATATAAAAGAAAAAGAAATAAATAATTATAACCTTGAACAAACTATGGGTAAACTACTAAAACAAACTGACAGGAGTATTCCCTTAGAAAATTGAGTAAGTTCACTCAGGGCATAGATATGCCTTGCCTGAATTCTAATTAGCTATGCTATAAAATCAAAAAAAATACAACTCTGAGAAGTTATCAAGAGACCCACTTAATCGCTCCTCTCTGTATAACGTACGAAATTACAATGACCTATAATAATCTAATAAAATGAAAAGGGAACCCGATTCGTAGCTATATTATTATGGTAAATTTCAGTAATACTCTAGTGCCAAGTCGAAAATATAGTCCACATAAGCATGCAATAACATCTACACTATATATCAGAATTGTTAAAATACGCACACCAAAATTATCGTAGACGGACTCCCCTGAAAACTCCAACGAAAGCCACTATTTTTCCCCAAAAACTCTTAACAGAAACTCGGAAAAAATCTCTAAATCACTAAATTGAATAAACCCGCGAATACTACCCAAAAACCAATTAGTGTCACTTCTCTAAACAGTGACTTGAAATATCTCAATATTCAATTCACTCAAAATTTCCTCTAGAATTTCCAGCTACCGTAGGAAATTCAACTGGATTCACACCAATCTCCGCGCACCACTGACTTTACCTCAAATCATCTAAACCTCGATTATTTATCAATTCCAAAACACCTCGCAAAACGGTGACCTGAACTACCTCGTATTTCAGTACCTCCAGAAGTCACTCAGAATTTCGTTCGCATTCTGAGTTCGTACGCTCCTGACTTTTTTACCTCAATCAGCTAGCCAAATGAAACGCGAATAACTCCCAAATATCGAGATCACTTCAGATCACTTCTCGAAAACCGTATTTCACTCTATTCGAGTATTTCTAAAACTCTGGAGGAAATTCAACCGACTATTTCTGACTTCGTACGCTCCTGACATTTTACCTCAAGTCAGCTAGTCAAATAAACCGCGAATATTCATCGCACTACTGAAATCCCCTCGCGACCCAATATCTTAAAATCCCTATCACCTCAGTCTTCAATAGCTTTCCAGCAACCTCCCCAAAGGGGCGAACTGCCCCGGGCAAGAGCCCCTAAACGACCTGGGTCCGCGCACGACGGACTTAAATCTTTTCAAAAAAACTCACCACCTTTACTATGTTAGGAGATGTAAGTAATGTTATCTCAGAAAATTCTAACCAATCAGAAAGTTTGAAATTGTTTTCTAACACAGGTACTCTTTTCTGCCACCTCACGGTCCGGCGAATAAGTCCGCAAGAATTCACGTCTAGTTCCCGACATTTCTAAATGTCGTGAGTCTACTACTGATATACAGATGTCACTGCAAGGGTCGTTTTTGATATTTTTTGCTGTCTCGACTAAAACATATGTATAATAAGCCACTTGTGGCTTCATTTATCATTAGAGCTCATAAATAAATTGCGATATTTATTATACGTTTGAGTGTTTTCTGACTTTTATTCTAAATGGGGTATACAGACTGGATGACATATTTTCGACCCTTAACGAAAGATAATGAAATGAATTATGGGTTGAAATGTTACAAAATATCGAATTTCTTAGTATCAAGCAGTAAATTTTAACGACTTTTTCCTTAAATGGCTTGGTTCTCAGTTGGCCTTAAGGTTATTTCTGAAGATGATAAGTTCCCTTTTCATACGAAAACACATGTGTTTTTGGTATCTAAAATTCAACGAAAAATATAATAAATCCAACTTATTACATCATCAGTAGTGTCATCCTCACCAATCTGAATTATCAGTGTGCTCGATTTGTGCCTCTGTTATGTTATCAAGCTTCCACATCTTTGTCTCGACTTCCGATATCACATGCCGAAACACACTTCAAACCATTTCTCAGCTGTGACTCTTTCAAAGCCTCATCAAAAAGTACTTTGAGATCTGCAAATTGGAACGTGTGTTATGCTGAGCTACAAAATTCTTCACATCCGCCCATATTAACTCGATGAGATTGAGCTCGCAGTGGTATGGAGGTAGGCGACGGACAATTTTGTTTTGTCCTGCTGCCATCTCATCGATTATATATTTTTGGTATTCAAGCTTGCGTTCCTTGACAATTTGTAGTAGCTTTACTCTCAGCATTGAGTCTTCAAAGCTAATATTCTTTGATCGCAGCAATTTGGATTCAACCTTCTTTGAAAACGTTGTCGGAATCTTCTCTAACCGTCGCGAAATGATCACAGCATTATCATCCAGATGGGGTAGAACTTTGGAAAACCACTGTTCGGAAGATTCACCGTTCATTTCTTCGTGATAATCTCCAGTTTTCTTCGATTCGAAACACCACAGCCCTTCAGCAACAAACCCATTCTCATTGCCGATGTGACAAATAATAAGCCGTTTTCCTTTACCTGAAATTATGAAGAGGTATGTAAGTAAATAAAACAATACGAGGGTTACTTTTTATATATTGAGATTGAGAGGTCCTAATATAAATATAAGTTTACCTGATGGATTCGTTAATCCGTGGATAGTCCATCTAGAAAGGCCCTCCTAGATGGTGTCACAGTTTCATCGACCCATACTTTAGGGGTAGTATGACCAGCATTAAGCCAGATTTCATCATCCATATAATAAATTGTTCTCTGTTGTTCCCTATAATATTTAATTTTGGTCAAATACTCTCTCCCCCATAATACAATTTTTCTCCTCTCTATCCAATAATAAACTAATGCGCCCTCGTTTTTTCCATACAAAAAATTCAAATGTTTCAATACTTTATGGAATGTTGACCGCTTAAAACTTGGCAATAAAACATCTTCATTTATTTCTGTGAGTACTTTGTCTATTGTGGGTATTTCATTTCTGAAAAAGTACTCATGCACTTTCCTCCTGATTGCATGTTTATCAGCATCATCTATTGATTTTATAATGGTTTGACGATTCTGATTTGTATTCGGTTTGGAAATGTATGATTTTGTTTATATTCCCGTAAAACATTGTAAATCGAAGCGCAACACACTCCAATTTTATCAGAAACTTTCGATACGACTTCGTCGACAGTCGATGTCTCAATTTTTCCATCTCTTTCTTGAACACATTTAAAATCACTTCTTTCATCTCAACACTCAAATGTATTTTTTTTGGATCCTTTCCTGGCTGGACTCAGAGGATAGCTCACAGTGTCATCAGCAGTGTCTGTACTGAACATCTTGGAAAACAATTTAAAACAATATACTATAACACACAAACACGCAAACGACTGATACAACCCTGTGCTGGTACCGAACTCGTACCAAGAAGGCGAATTCACCAACGAACGCTGCCTTTCTATCTGACACTGGGCGATCACGTGAACATCACGCTTCGGTTTTGTTTTGTTTTACTCTATCTTGGATTTGGATAGACTTTAGAGGCTGACAAAGAAGGTCAAATGTCATCTTGCTGAAGTGCCTATCCATCAGTAAGTTGTGGACCGACGTGTCTCGGATTTCGATTTGAACGATACAATTTGCTCTTTTTTTTTGCTAATATTCACTATATCACAGCATATGTAACTATGCTGTGACAAATCTCACGAAAAAATAATTTTTTCGTACAGAAATGTTTTTGTGAGTGTAGAGCACTGAAAGACATAGCATATTGCAGACACAACGATTCACACGTGTGCCCAATTCCACCAAAATCACTTGTAAGTGAGGAGAAATATGTCTTCTTATATGAACACAGGAGGGAACTGATTTTTCCCTCTGATTTTTTAATAAAATGAATTCAGTGAATTGATTTGTATTTCATAGTTCCAATGGAATTATTGTTGAAATTCAAAAAGAGTTATTTCTAATTTCCTAAAATTTTTAGTTCATACACCAGAAAGAAAACCACAGAGACTTATTGAAAAACTAAAATACACCACTGAAAAAAATCTAATTAGGCCGGGACTGCTTGCTTGTTTAGTTCATGGCTCTGCTTTTGTGCAATTTGCAAGTCTTTATTATAAGATTGTCATAGACGTTCATATTATTTTACTCAAGGTGATACCAACCAGCGTTGTTCTTGGAACCAGATTTTTGGTATCGAATTCATCCATAAAAATGTACTAAATTTGTAGTAAAAAGTACTGCAACGGTCAAATTTTTTCACCTCAGAATAATTAAATATTTTTAATAGCATAGAAAGTTATGATATATTAGATTTGTGGAACAGGTTGTCGGCTGTAAAAAATTTGAAAACCAATCAATCTTTATTAATTCAAGTGTGCCATCAAACGAGAAAAAATTTCATTTCAAACAATGGAAATATTGTTAAAACATGAAATACATGTTCGGATATAAAAAAAAAACCGTTTTCAAATACTGTTTCGTCTCCTTCATTAGCAAAATTTCACGATTTGTGAAAAATTTTATTATGATCTTATTGTGAGGGATTGAATCTGAATTGGACCAAAACTCAGCCAGGTATGGGGAATTAAAAAAGGTGGATATTTCAAATATGTTCCATTCCGCCATAATGACACCTATAAGACTGTAATTTGGCAAGAGAAAAAAAATGTTTTGCTAAAATTACTTTTTCTGTGAGATATTGCGAAAGTTTGCAAATAACGAGCAAAATTGTCCGTTGAAATTGACGTCCTAAATGCATCCCAAAAAAGGTTCATGCAGTGAATTTTTCATGGTCTCTTTGTTAGATCAATATGAAACCAAACTTCCAATTGACCTTTATCAAATATTAAATATATGTAATTATCAACGATTGTAATCAATAGTCAATGTATCGTATTCAATTTTGGTGTGTTCATGTGATTTATCATCCTAAAACGATTAGTAGCTTTTATAAGTAGTTATTAGATCATTAGCGTATGGTTGTAGTAAAACGTCACGTATGATTTGGATGTGGACCTTATGTAGGTATATATTGAAGAGGAGAGGACTTGTGTAATTTTGGCAGAAATTTGTTGTAGACTTCAAAAATGCCTTTTATTATCTTCAATGGAAATATGTTTACTACTCAAGAGTTTGATTTTTGAGTTAGCTGATTGATTTTAAATCTCATCGTACCTAAAATTTATATATATGCTGTTCATTTGTTATTGATGGATTTTCTCTCTTCTAGAGATGGGTGTCAGTGGCCTGTATCTTTATTCAGACTTTCGTATACGTAGTTCTGCGAATCGTTCATGTGCGAAAGATTGCTTGAATCTGTATTCTTGAATTCATACTATCCTTCACAGGTATTCATATATATCCAATTCCAATTTCTCTAGAATCGTTCTCTGTGACGTTACCTGCGCATACATTGCGAACGATGATTGGTGATTCACGAATAGCATCCCTGTGTGTTAGACGTTGACGACATTGTGCTGAATCCTTTATGAATATACTGTGAGGTCTTAGACTGTTCCAACTCTCCATTTGAATGTCATACTAGTTTCGTTTTTTGCATTATGAATGTTTGTTCGTATTTTGATAACTGGGTGTGACAATTTCTAGATTTTGTTGCGAATGCTCAAGAGTAAATGACCAAGGGTGAAATTTTCGAAAGATGAAGGGACGAAATCAGAGTATCACTCACATTGTGAAGAGGCACGTCTTGTTGCATGCGATATATAGGATTTCTCTTTTCGAAAATTATATCCCGTCAAACTCTCATTTGTCCCTTAGAAATATCAGTTTGGGCTCTCGAGCGAATGGTCAAGACTAGTAAAAAAAAAATTCATCTGAAAGAAAATATTACATTTATTGATGTTATGATTGCAAAATGAGAGTGTGCGTTTGTAATTCGAAGAATAAAGATTAGGTAACGTGCAGGTTACCTGGTTACGTGCTCGATTTAGGCAATGGTTTTCATTAGATAATTATGTTTCAAAAATAATTGGAAAATACTAACCAATGATTTTGTTGTGGTGAGAATGACAATTGGCAGATGATGGTTTTCAATTTGGATTATTCGAAGGAGTGATTGATATGGTAGCTCGGTTACTTTTATGTAGTTAAGAGTGAATCAAAAAAAAACAGTATTTATAATTGGTGACGCGAATGAATTATATTTCAATAATGAATTTCAATAATGATAACTTTCATCAATCTCAAGAAACATAACATGTTTAAAGTAGGGACAATGAATTATACATATTGAAAAAAATGAACACTGTGAGTAATAGAACAAATAAAAAAATGTAAAACTACCAAATGTCTTGTTGTGTCTTGAATTTCGTATAATTGATTAATTCATATTGTTAGGTATTCTTTCATATAAATCATGAAAAATACATTTTTGACCAAATTTGCTTTTGCGTGGCTGATGAATTGAATTTGGAACTTGCTGTGTATTAAGAATAGAATCAATTATTTTCACGAGAATAAATTGACCAAACATTTGAAAAACTCAGATAGGTACATTTTAACACTAAAAAGTTCCGGTTGTCAGCAATTGCCTAATTGGGAACTGAAAACAATGAAGTACATGGGATGAAACAAATGTATTCAGACATTCATCAAGAAAAACAAAAAAACTAGTAAAGCTGACATAAAAACTATGTAAATTTCGAAATTAACAATATTGAAAAGATGAGTTACAAACTTCAAAGAAATTCATTTCATGAAATTCTTCATTGTTAGGGGTCCTCTATGAATTGCATCTTCCTTCGAAAATTTATCTTGACTTAAAAGTACCTTCAGAAAAAAATGGGTCAACTTCAATTTTCATTTTGATAAATTTTAGATTATTCAATTAAAGTATGTGATTTCGCGTTTCCACTTGGAAAATAAATTTAGCTATTGACTTATCAATTACACACTTACATTGACCGCTGTCAAAAATTCTAGTTGTTAGTGATCAAGAAGAGGTTAGTTTTGGAACATATCTTTTATCACCCCCTCACGAAATATAGTGTTTTGTGGCCCCTCTTTCCTGTTTATCAAGTCTTTTGTCTTTGACTACAATACAGAACACCAGATGTATGTAATTTTTGTGTTCTGTGGTTTACTTCACTCTTATGAAAGCACTGTAAACTGTCAATCTGCCGATTCTTGGTATAAAGAATTACAGAAAATTCATTAATTTTACGTACATTTTTATAAATTTATAGTTTTTCGTGTGAAATCAATTGTTGTAATAATTGTTAAATTGTTGTTATGTTATAAATAAATGGTAAGTTTCATATAAAATTAATTTGTTGATTGTAATACTAGAACAAAAGGTGAAAGACATTTGAAAATATTTCATACTTTCCTATTAATAATTAATTTTTCTTTCCAGGTTTCCCAGGCGCAATAATCTATTATAAAGTATGTATAAAAAATACTTCATTAGGATGTTGCCAAGTGTACCTCATTTTTTTATGTTGTCCACAGTGCAAAGAATTTTTGTGCAATCCAAGGAATGTCTAATAGGAGTTCGCTGGTGATAGGGAATAATACAGTTGGACCCAAACAAATAGATCTGGATCAAATATGGGGAGATTTTATATGCTGGATCCAGCAGGTGTACAACCGGTGACTATGCATAAATCGCGATACATTCAGTTGTACACACATGTTTAAACTACTGCACATCAGTTCACCAACAATCCAATGACGTGCACCAAATCCCATTAGCAAAAACAAAAAGAACCATGTTGGCGGAGGGGCTCACTAGTCGGCTTGGAATTGTACAAAAGACTGAGAGAATTCTGAGAAACTACCTAGTTTCACTGTTGAGTGTTAGTGTTTTTTATATAATTTCTATTTTTAGTGTATTAAAGTTCTTATAAATATGATTTGAATGCAAAAGATTCATAGAAGAATTTTCGCTCTCTTGATCTATTAGGTTTAAATTGTCAAAATCCAAAAGTTTACATTGATGTGTTATATATACATTCACCATAAAACTTGGTGACTGGGAGTATGGCAGAATGGTTAATTGGCCAAGATATACAATATAAACAAGTCATTGAATTTTCGTATTAAACCCAACAGTAAAGATCAAACCTCATATATGCTTAGGCAACATTACAATTATTGTACTAGGTGAAGGAAAAGTATTGAATTAGTATTTTATGACCGCCAAATCCAAGATGCAAAGAAACCAGAGGTCAATTAGGCCTATGTAAATTATTTGTCAAAACTCCCAATCTAGATAGAGTATTTTTCATAAAAGAGTATAGTGAATGTTACATTTGATTCTAGAGGTGCAGAGAGCACACCAAGTGACACTGCTTGACATTTTAATCTTCATATTTGGAAATAAATTGATATTGGATATGGGATTCTATATTAACCATGTTTTATTTATATCATTATGCATCATGTAAACGTTAGTTTTAGGCATTACTTACAGTTTTTCTTTATTTTTTTATATTTATTTACATTCTTGTTGCATTCAGTTGCAATGAAAAATATTTATTGTTATAATCTATCCAGAAATGATAGAGACTAACAGCAGTATATCTATATAAATTAGTGCCATAGGCGTACTGCATCAAATCATTCACTCTCAACAAATTGAATAAATGAAAATACCAAATTTATTCTTGAAAAATCTCATTCATAATAAATAAAATAACAAATCAACTTCTTCTACTAATTTGAAAAAAATGTCCAGTAGACCCCAAGACATTCTTCCATTCTGAAGGGTATTGAAAAAAACATTTTTTTTTTGAAGTTGATATAAATAGATATTCCTTTGAATTAAACCGTCAACAGACACACTGCACCCATAAATAGGACCGACTTGGCTTTTTCCATAGGAAGAAAATATTACATTATTTTCTTTTGGGAGTTTAAAATGCCGTGGTACCTGTACTATTTCCTTCTTAGCCTTAGCCCTAGTGATATCCTTCAGTTTACTTTGAGAATGTGTTGAATAAAAAGATATACAACATGGAAGCTAGTTGTTCGGGAACCGTGAAGCATCCAAAACTTTCAGAATTTATTATAAAAAAAAAAACAATTGTTATGAATGTTTAGAATTTTAAAAAAATACAATACTTATCAGCCCGAAATGAAAATAAGAGGAAGTAGTGCAAAAAATGCGCGAGTATGACCAAATATCAATAGATAGACAATTTTTAGAATTTTTTAAGAATACAATATCAGCCCGAAATGAAAGTAAGGAGGAATAGTGCAAAAATGCGCGAGTATGACCAAATATCATTAGATAGACAATTTTTAGAATTCTTAAGGAACTCGAGGAAAACAACAGCTTTTTGGAGACGAAAGTATCCATTGACAGAAAGTGTTTGCTATCGACGAAGAAGTTAAGAATTCTATAATCGAAATACCTACATTAAATAAAGTTTTGTCAGTTATTCGTGAAGACAGTTTTTTCCTGATGTGCGAAGAACTATCACAACAGCTGAACTTCACTTTTGGAAAACAAGATAGAAAGATCATGTTATAGAAAAATCAGAGATTGTAGAATGGAAAAGAAACTATTTAAGAGAAATAAAGACAGTCAGAACACTGGTAAATTTATTTTTTATTTGGATGAAACATGGGTCAATAAGGGTCATTATGTCTTGAAGGTTTGGCAAGACCAGAACATGGAAGCTTGGTCCACTAATTTGAAAATTACAGTTGGAAAGTTTGTCGTCTGATCATCACTCACATAGGCAGCAGTGAGGGATTCATGAAAGATGAATGATGCTGTTTTAATTGAAGAAAATTGGGGATTATCATCAAGAAATGGATAACCACAGTATTTGAAGCATGGTTTAAAAACTGTTTATACAAATTTCCAGGGTTCCCTTGTAGTAATGGATAATTCAAGTTACCACAGTAGGCGAGTTGAGAAGCTGCCGACATCGTGTGGAGGGAGGCAGATATTACTGGGGGGTACAAATAAAAGCTATTTCTTCCAATCAACCATGTTAAAAGCGGATCTCCTCAACTTGGTTAACGTCATAAGTAAAAATCGTCTAGTGTGTCACCGATGAGATGGCGAAGACTGAAGGAATGTCGGTTCTTCAGTTGCCGCCTTATCACTGTGCATTGAATCCAATATAGTTGGTTTGGGCTGAAGTTGAAGGATTCATCGCATGGAATAACAAGACCTTCAAACTGTGTGAAGTAATAAAATGCCTATACAGTGCTCTCGAAAACAGTCGTCTAAGAAGCTTTGAAAAAAATGTATCCACAAAGCAATCAGAATCGAAAAAGAGATGTGGAATCTCGATGACCACATAGACTCATTATCAGAAAAAAAATTCCAGTTGTCATCAATCCTAATGAAACTGATTCATTCAGATAAGAGTCACTTAACTAATCCCTGTAGACTTTCTCAGATTACAAATTATCGCAATATCTCATTCGATGTAAGTATTTCCATTAAATCTATAAAATTGCTTCTGAATCAACTATAAAATTCAGTGAAAAAATATGAATCTTCATTTCCAAATCAACAAGAAATCGTTAAACTAGCTTTCACTTATTTTTGAACATGGTTTCTTATTTGGGATTGTTACCTCACACACACATATTCATCTATTTATTTACAGAGTAGAAGGGTAATGATATATCTTTATTTGCTCCGGTTACATATAATGTAACATATATAAACTCCGAGGAGTGTGTGAACATGTCAGTAATAAGGAGAAGAAGAAGAACTTTATTTATTTAGTAGGACATGTCCTAATATAAATATAAAAAAATAGCTATACAAACATATTTCTAGACTAATAGTTATATAATAAAAAGAAAAGAAAGACAAATAATGAAAACATAAAATAATGCACTTAAAGTATATAAATTCGTATGAAGAAAATTGATTATATACATTCTGGTGATTTATAGTGACTGGATTGGTAACTGATCCTCGTTTTAAATACATAAATGGTATTAGATTGCTTGATGTCTTGTAGCTTATTGAACTCATCGAGTCCTTTATAGAATAGCGATTTCATTGAGTTTGCCATTTTCCAATTAGGAGATGAAACATATTCCTCTAGTAGTATAGTTATATATTTGGGAGTTAAACGTAGTAAATTCACTTAGATAATCTGGAAGTAGCTTATGTAATATTAATAAATAAAAATCATTGTTAATTTATAAAATCTGTTTTTTCACCGATACCCACTGCAAACAATCTAACATCGCTGCAATGCTGGTAAAACGATTACACTTCAGTCTAACGAATACACTTCAGTGTAATCGTTTTACCAGCTTTTGTATTTGTGAAATTTATTAAAATCAAGGGAGTTTAGTAAGCTACACAATAATCAAAGTGGGGCTGGATAATGGTGTTATATACTGTATTTTGGACTATTTGAAAGACATGAGAAAATTCTTGAGAAGAAGTAAAGTTTCTTACTAATTTTTTTACTTATGTAGGAAAAATGTTCATGCAATAATAGGCTATTATCAAGTATGAATCCAAGATATTTAAACTGGTTTATGAATTCAATTTTATTGTTATCTATATCCAGATTGATTTGTTTGAGTTGATGTTTTTGTATTTAAAGGGTGTGGTTAGGATCATTGCCTTACATTTTGTCACATTGAGTTTCATTTTGTTAATATTGAAATATACTTGTAGTTTTTATAGGAATCGTTTATCTTGTTGATTGAACCATATAGATCATTGCCTGAGATTGACATTAACGTAATCATCTGCGAATAAATTGAGAAAATCACATTCATGATAGTATTGTATATCATTGATATAGCATAGGAATAAAAAGGATCCAAGACACTTCCCTAAATAACAACTAAATAACATATCAAAGCTTACATACATAATCAGTATCATCACACAAGTAGTTTTAAGACAAAAAAATATATATAAAATCAGGCATATAAAATAACATTCACATAGTTAGAAATCACACATTCACTTGTTATGGAATCACACTGTAAAAGGTAAGACCACGTTAATCCTTAGCTCGCACAAGTTTCGACTTCTGAAGGTTTTGTCGTTCGTAGGGGTGCGACAGCTGTTAACGGAAAAACAGATTTTAAAACAGATTTTTATACTATCATTTAAGAATTTTTTTGCAACCTATAATAAAGTTTTTCTACGAGTAATACTTCAAACGACATTTCATTGTTGAAATTGAAGAAATCTTAGAGTGAGTGGAAATTTTTTGTAAATGTTTAAAACGCTATATTTGACATTTCTTTCTGTATGTATGTGTAGTTGCATTTCTCATTTCTAAGATCATTCTTTGTTCTGGTGTTGTATAAGTGATCCTTTTCACAGTTAATGATAAGTTCGATTCTATTTCTGTACAAATACTACTACGTCATATATATAGAGATTCATCAAAGTTTAAATTTTGCTCCTAATAAAAGCTTCTCTGCAGCTATCGTTTTTTTCATCTTATAGATATACCTGATAAATTTTTTGTAGTATGAGTATCCTACAAATATCAAGAGAGGTTCCCCGGAATATAATTCCATATTTTATCCTAGATTGATCATCCTAGATTGAATGGTATGCAGAGAGGGCAAGCTTCAGTTGAGACATGTTCCGACAGTATTCTCAATGCATAGCAATATTTTGCAATATTTCTTGATAAGTAGTCTATGTGATATTTCCGGTGCAGTCTCTTATCTATTAACAGTCCCAAAAATTTTACCTGATTGCATATGTTTATATTTTGATTATTATATTTAAAGGTATTCAACTCTGGCAAGGATCTATTTGCGAAATGAATTATATGAGTTTTGTCAATACTAAGTAGTAGGTCATTGCTGTGAGGAAATTGTTTGATACCTATAGCACATTTGTTGTCTTTGTCATGACCAACTGAGAGTTCTTTTTTTTACGGTGACCGATATATCATCAGCATATAATACAATATCTTCATTAGCTACATTTGGTATTTCATTTGAGTTCAGTATATAAATAATGGACCTAGGATGGATCCCTGTGGCACACCTTTTTTTTAAATTACAATTGATTCTGATTTAATTATCCCCGAGATGTCATTTTCAATCAAATGTTGGGTTCTGTTTGTCAAATAGGATGTGATTAAGTCCAAAGATGTGCCTTTGATTCCATATTTATCAAGTTGTTGCATAAAATTTCATGGCTGACACTGTCAAAATTTTTTGACAGGTCAATACAACAAAGTTACAGTACAATCATCTTTGGTTCAAATGAATGTAAAAAATTTTCAATGGCTTGATATATGCTTGTATGGTTGATTTACCTTACAGAATCCATTTTGTTCTTTTGCTAACAACACATTATCATCTGAAAACTTGAGTAAACGTTGTTCATGAGCTTTTCAAAAATTTTACTAGGATTTGGCAATAATGATATGGGTCTGTAGTTACTTTCTTCATCTCTGTTTCCTTTTTTAAATATAACATTAATAGATGCCACTTTCAATACTTCTGGGATACTGCTTGTGAGAAACATAAATTTATAATATAAGTCAAAGGATAGGCTATGATCTCTGCTGTTTCTTTCAATAGACACATAGGAATCTGATCTTCACGAACAGATTTTTTATTTTTTAGTGATTTAATACATTCAATTATTTCAGGCGGAGTGGTAGGTTCAAAGAAAAAGCATCATCACATTCTTTTATTTTTGTATAATCTGGGCTATCTTGGTTTATTTAGGTCAGGGCAAGCTTCATTAAAATACTTATTTGATTTGATTTACTATGGTTTGTGAATCTTAATATTTTTTGCAAAACTTTCTAGGATATTGTTTTTTGTGGTAGTACTTATCAGCCCTAGTGTCTTCTTTTTGTATAATGAGCGTTTTCTAGAGCAATATTTTTTATACCCCTTGTTATCCATGAATTGGGCCTAGTTTTAATAAACCTTTTTCCACAAAGATCAGGTTCATTATTCTACTGAAAATATTCGAAAAACAGCTGTATGATATATTTACATCTGTACCTTGTGGTAGACTTTCCCAATTAACTCCAGCAAGATCCTGGTTAAACTGAATAATTTTATTTTTTGAGAATATTTTTTTTTGATCCATTTATTTCATTTGCCTTATTTTTTTTTGTGAAAAGGGTTATCATTTGTTCATAGTGATCAGATAATGCAGTATTTAAAACCATGCTTTTTTCATAGTCATCAAAATTTACAGAAATTTATCTAGTAAGTAGATGAAAGAAATATTTGTTACTTTGATTGTTCAAAAATAGTTTGTGTTACGTTGTGATTGAGGAGTAAGTCTAAAAATACCTTAGTTTGTACAATGTCTTCAACAAGTTGATATTAAAGTCTCCGCATAGTTTAACCTTAAATGTAGTGAATTTTTCATGAACTAAATCGATTATTTCTTCCATGTTCTCAATGAAAATATCGAATGATCCTCCAGTCTGTAAACACATACAATTACAATTTTCATTTTCCTAATACTACACTTCCACATTTCAAATGACCTTCAGTACATTTTCTGACAACACTCTCTACATTCTCCGCATTCATATCGTTTGTATGTGTAGATACTGACTTCTCCATGCTGCATCATTTTCCCGGGAAAAAGCTGATTTCAATTCGTATCCCTCATTTGTATGCTCTCTATTTTCGGATTCTAAGAGCCAATGCTCTGTTATGCATAAAATTTTTGTCTTTGATGATAGAGAGTCTAGAAAAATTTCAACTTCATCAGTTTTGTTCCTCAAACACTGTATATTTTGATGGAGTATGGTGAGGTATCCATCTCTTTTGCGATTTTTGTTGGCAGCTGTTTTCCGAAGTGTTTATTATATGCTTATTTTTTGCGGTAGTTGCTATTGTCGCAGATTTCTACTGGCGTTTCGTTTGTTGACCTCATAGTTGTAGACATCACACTCATGACTCCAAGCACTATGGTCAACATTAGGATGTAGGTACGTTTTTTCATTTTTTCATTGTACATTGTACAGGTAATGCATCTGTTGTATTTTTCTGGTTCGTGACATGTTATGTTCCTTAGCACAAATTGGATAAGTCAACTTATTTTGTAAACTTGGGCTGAATGGCCATAGCCAAAAGCATCTGAAGCATCTTAATATATTGGATTTGACTTCATACACTATGCAATAGTTGAATCCAATGTTGAGTTTACACCTAATCCACAGTTTTTCACAGGTTTCCTCTGTGTTTTCAACTATCACTGTAACTTTTCCATCCTCTTTGTTTATCATATTTGTAATATTT